>NC_081182.1:66972959-67172323 GCF_029867415.1 Vicia villosa
ATTAGGATAACAAAATGAATAAATGTATATATTGCTGTAGCAGATTTCTTGGGATGGGATTAATACTATTAATTAGTATATAAAACTGCATAAATGTATATATGGCAGTTGCAGATTCTTTAGGCTGAGTCAGCCCCTTAACTTGTAATTTAAAGTGTATTTATATGAGAACTCTCCAAGAGAGAAGACACAGTTTATCAGAATATCTCTGAGTTTTGACATGGCATCAGAGCATGTCACGATCCAAAATCTAGTCCTAGTTCTTTAGTCTTGTTTTTCTACCTTGTCCAAATTTCTCGGTCTAAATTTTTTTTTTCTTCTGGTTTTTCATTTTCCAATCCAGATTTCCATCTCGTATTCTCAATGTCATTCGATTCAATGTCAAAAGAAAAACATGATGTTTTCATGATTCGCCTAAATGGCAAAAACTATTCAGCTTGGGAATTCCAATTTTCTTTATATGTCAAAGGAAAAGATTTGTGGGGTCATATTGATGATACAACCCCTGCCCCTAACAAAGACAAAGATAAGGATGGACATGCCAAATGGGTAGTCAAAGACGCTCAAATCATGTCTTGGATCATCAGTTCGGTTGATCCCAACATTGTTCTGAACCTTCGCCCTTACAAGACTGCAGCAACAATGTGGGCTTACTTGAAGAAAATCTACAGCCAGAACAATGCAGCCCGGAGATTCCAACTGGAGCACGACATAGCTAATTTTAAACAGGATAGTCTCTCTATATCTGTTTTTTATTCTCAATTCATGAATCTTTGGGCTGAATACACTGATATAATTTATTCAAATTTAAGTATTGATGGTCTAAGTACGGTACAAACAATTCACGACACTACTAAACGAGATCAATTTCTCATGAAATTGAGATACGAATTTGAAGGTATCCGCTCCAATTTGATGCATAGAGACCCAACACCATCATTAGATGTGTGTCTCAATGATCTATTACGTGAAGAACAACGCCTTCTTACACAATCTATCATTGAAGAACAAAAGTCATCTACTGTCCCAGTGGCATACATTGCACAAGGTGAAGGATAGAAAAACACTTAGAAAGGGGGGGTTTGAATAAGTGTAGCTTTAAAAACTTGACAGATAAAAATAAATTGCACAGTTATTTTTATCCTGGTTCGTTGTTAACTAAACTACTCCAGTCCACCCCCGCAGAGATGATTTACCTCAACTGAGGATTTAATCCACTAATCGCACGGATTACAATGGTTTTCCACTTAGTCCGCAACTAAGTCTTCTAGAGTATCCTGATCACAACCTGATCACTCCAGGAACAACTGCTTAGACACAAGCTAAGACTTTCTTAGAGTATCCTGACCACCACGTGATCACTCTAATTACAACTGCTTAGACACAAGCTAAGACTTCCTAGAGTATTCTGATCAACACGATCACTCTAGTTACTTACAACTTAATGTAATCTTTCTAAGAGTATTACAATGCTTCTTAAAAGCTATAATCACAAACTGTGATATTTCTCTTAACGTTTAAGCTTAATCTCACTAATATATTACAACAGCAATGTAGTGAGCTTTGATGAAGATGAAGATTCTGAGTTTTGATTTGAACAGAGTTTCAGCAAGTTAATATGAGTTGTTTTGTTCCAGAATAGTTAACCTTGCTTCTCATCAGAACTTCATATATATAGGCGTTTGAGAAGATGACCGTTGAGTGCATTTAATGCTTTGCGTGTTCCGTACAGCAGCGCATTTAATGTTATACGCTTTTGTCAACTACCTCGAGCCTTGTTCACGCTGTGTCTACTGACGTTGCCTTTAATAGCTTCTAACGTTCCTTTTGTCAGTCAGCGTAGCCTGCCACTTGTACTTTCTTCTGATCTGATGTTTGTGAATACAACGTTTGAATATCATCAGAGTCAAACAGCTTGGTGCATAGCATCTTCTGATCTTCTGACCTTGAAGTGCTTCTGAGCGTGATACCATCAGAACTTCAGTGCTTCTGATCTCATGTTCTTCTGATGCTTCCATAGATCCATGTTCTGATTCTGCTTCGACCATCTTCTGATGTCTTGCCAGACCATGTTCTGATGTTGCATGCTGAACCTTCTGAGTCAAAGCTTCTGAGCGCTGAATTATGCATACTCTTTATATATTTCCTGAAAAGGAAATTGCATTGGATTAGAGTACCATATTATCTTAAGCAAAATTCATATTATTGTTATCATCAAAACTAAGATAATTGATCAGAACAAATCTTGTTCTAACAATCTCCCCCTTTTTGATGATGACAAAAACATATATAAATGATATGAATTTGCGATCAGAAAGAGCAGACGGCAAAAGACAAATTACACAGCTATAGCATAAGCATGTGAATATGTCTCCCCCTGAGATTAACAATCTCCCCCTGAGATAAATAATCTCCCCCTGAAATAAATACTCGAAGAACTTTAATAAAAGACTTCCCTGATTATTTCGGTAGAGACGATCACATAAGCTTCTGTCTTCAGAGAATTCATAGCTTCTGACTTCTGCTTCCATTGGACAGCTTCAGAACTTGAATTTCTTTAGATCCCTAGAACACTCACAGCTTCTGATTCCTGCTTCCATTCAGGACAGCTTCAGAACTTGAATTTCTTTGATCTTCAGAACATTCCCAGCTTCTGATTCCTGCTTCCATCTAGGACAGCTTCAGAACTTGAATTTCTTTGATCTTCAGAACATTCACAGCTTCTGATTTCTGCTTCCATTTAGGACAGCTCCAGAACTTGAGTTTTCTGGATCTTTAGAACATTCTCAGCTTCTGATTTCTGCTTCCCTCGGATAGCTTCAGAGCTTTGAATTTCTTCCAACATCACTTCATGCTAGATTTGTATCAGAACATTGTTGAATGTACCAGAGCATCATCAGAGCATCTCTACATCCTGAAATGTTACAGAACAAAAACTAAACGACAAAAGTCAGCATGAACGAGTCAGAACATAAAATGTATCAGAGCAAATAGAATTTTGTCAAAGCAAATAGACAAATTTTGGATCAAATTCTATTCTCAGTGCTTCTGATTCTGAAGCTTGACAACACTCAGCTTGCTTCAGTTTCCATGGTTTTGCTTCTTGTGTTTGCTTTGAAGATTTTCTTCACTTCTTTATACCTGCAAAACACTTAAACCATATAGAACTTGCAGTTCTTGTTAGTAAATGTGTGGGAGTTTTACCCAGCAACTGATAGATTAATCAAATCATTTATCATTTATCTTCTCCCCCTTTTTTGTCATAACATCAAAAAGAATATTCTAAAAGATTCAGATGTATAAAACGACAAATAAAACACTGGAATGTAAAACAAGGAAAGTTTTCATTGATAATTAGAAAGGATTACATGAGAAGATGTTTAACAAGGAAAGAAAAACTACTAAGACCAAAACCTAAGACCCTAGCTAAGACAAAGGCTGTGCCAGCATGCCATGAAGGAGCGAAACGCCTTATTGACTGCTTCTTGGGCTTCCAGGCGAGGGGTCAGGGAGACTTGGTTCTGATGCAGATCTTCCACAATCTTTATCAGAGACAACATTCTCAGCAGGTGAAGATGAGGAGATTTCTTTGGAATGGGTTGAGGGAGAGGAAAGGTTAGATGAGGAGGAAGTTGAGTCTTGAAAGTAGAAAGATGAGGAAGAAGATGGAGATGATGGAGGGCTTTCACCAGGGGGATGAAACACACGTCTAGAATAGTTTCCAGAAAACATTGCTTCGAATGGATTCACCTTGAGAGGATCATAGGTGATTTTTATCTTTTTGGGTTTGGAAGGTGATGTTTCAACAGCTTTTCTCTTGTTGTTTTGATCATTTTCATGATTTCCTGGGCTTGATGAAGAGTTCATGATGGATTTGCAGATAATGAACAGCTAGGGTTTGATATGAATGCAAAAAGATAGAGTGAATATAGAAAATATGAGAGGGAAGGAGAAGTGTTTGAAGAGTATTTAAAAGAAAATAAAATGAAACGAATGATGAATAGCATTTAATGTTACGTGACATGAGGAGAGATAATAAAGACAAATGAGGTGACTTGCACAGTTACCTATGGTCGGCATCCCTTCAACTGCACGCGCGCTTATCCATGAATAGTAACGACAGGTTTACCATCCCGAGATAAAACGTTACAGCTGTTTTGCTTTAAAAGAGGTTCTGAATCAACTTAGACAATGAAACGTTAGTAATAACCGAATCATAATTTCTAAAAGATTTCAATCAGAACTTCTGATTTAAAAAATAATCCACTTTCATTTCAGAAGATACTCATACATAAGAACTTCTCATCTTCTCATTCTGGGCATAAATCCATACTGATGTTCTTCAGAATGAACTTAAACCTATCTTCAGCCAGGGGTTTTGTAAAAATATCAGCCCATTGATGGTCTGTATCAACAAAGTTTAAAGAAATAACGCCCTTTTGAACATAGTCCCTTATGAAATGATGTTTAATCTCGATATGTTTAGCTTTTGAATGAAGAATAGGATTCTTAGATAAACATATGGCAGAAGTATTATCACAGAATATAGGAATGTTACTCTCAAATATCTGATAATCTTCCAGCTGACTCTTCATCCAGAGCATCTGTGTACTGCAACCAGCAGCAGCGACATATTCTGCTTCTGTCGTTGATAGAGCAATAGTTGCTTGCTTCTTGCTATACCAGGAGATCAAATGACTTCCAAGAAATTGGCAACTTCCTGAAGTACTTTTTCTTTCAATTCTGTCTCCAGCATAGTCAGCATCGCAGAATCCTACTAAGTTGTATTCTTTAGATTTTCTGTAAACTAAGCCAACATTAGTAGTACCTTTCAGATACCTTAGAATTCTCTTAACAGCAGTTAAATGAGATTCTCTAGGATCTGATTGGAATCTAGCACACAAACAAACACTGAACAGAATGTCAGGTCTAGAAGCAGTCAGATATAGAAGAGATCCAATCATACCTCTGTATAACTTCTGATCTACCTTCTTACTTACCTCATCCTTACCTAGGATGCATGTTGGATGCATAGGAGTTTTGGCTTCTTTGCAGTCTAGAAGATTAAACTTCTTCAGAAGTTCCTTCACATACTTGGTTTGGTGAACATACGTTCCTTCTGATGTTTGATTTATTTGTATTCCAAGGAAATACTTGAGTTCTCCCATCATGCTCATTTCAAACTCAGCCTGCATAGACTCAGCAAACTCCTTTCCAAGTGTAGCATTAGATGTTCCAAAAATAATATCATCTACATATATTTGACAAATTAAAATATCCCTTTTAAAGGTTTTACAAAAGAGAGTAGTGTCCACTTTTCCTCTAGTGAAACCATTATCCAGAAGGAAAGAACTTAAGCGTTCATACCAAGCTCTGGGAGCCTGTTTCAATCCATACAATGATTTCTTAAGTTTAAAAACATGATTAGGAGACATAGAGTCTTCAAAACCAGGAGGTTGATGGACATAAACTTCTTCATCTATATAACCATTTAAGAAGGCACTCTTAACATCCATCTGATAGAGAGTGATATTATGTTGAGTGGCAAATGAAATTAATAGACGAATAGATTCTAACCTGGCCACTGGTGCAAAGGTTTCTGTATAGTCAATCCCTTCTTGCTGACTATAACCCTGAGCCACCAGTCTGGCTTTGTTCCTTACCACTTCACCTTTCTCACTGAGCTTGTTTCTGAAGACCCACTTTGTACCAATTATATTGAATCCATCTGGTCTAGGAACAAGATCCCAAACGTCATTCCTTGTAAACTGATTCAGTTCTTCTTGCATAGCAATTATCCAGTCTGGATCTTCTAGAGCATGATCAACAAAAGTTGGCTCGATCAAAGATACAAGACCTAATTGACAATCTGCATTGTTCTTAAGGAATGCTCTTGTTCTGATTGGGTCATCCTTCTTTCCAAGAATGACATCTTCTGAATGACCAGAGATGAGTCTGGATGATCTTCTGACAGATGGTTCTTCAGAAATGCTTAGATCCTCCAGAGAAGCTGATACTTGATCTTCAGATTCTTTGCTTCTGAGAAGCTCTGCTTCTGATGCGTTGTTTCTTGGCTCAGCAACTTCTGATATATCAATATCACAATCTGCAAAATTATCAAACTGCTTTGGTTTTTCAGAACCAAGCTTATCATCAAACCTGATATTGATTGATTCTTCTACAATCAATGTTTCAGTATTGTATACTCTGTAGCCTTTTGAGCGTTCAGAATATCCAAGAAGGAAACATTTTTGTGCTTTGGAATCAAACTTACCAAGATGATCTTTAGTGTTCAGAATAAAGCATACACATCCAAAAGGATGGAAATATGAAATGTTGGGCTTTCTATTCTTCCACAATTCATAAGGAGTCTTATTTAGAATAGGTCTGATAGAGATTCTATTCTGAATATAGCATGCAGTGTTTATTGCTTCTGCCCAGAAATGCTTAGCCATATTGGTTTCATTGATCATGGTTCTGGCCATTTCTTGCAGAGTCCTATTCTTTCGTTCTACAACTCCATTTTGCTATGGAGTTCTAGGACAAGAGAAATCATGGGCAATACCATTTTCTTTGAAGAACTCTTCAAAGGATCTATTCTCAAATTCACCACCATGATCACTTCTAACCTTTATGATTTTACACTCTTTTTCAGATTGAATCTGAATGCAGAAATCAAAGAACACTGAATGAGTCTCATCCTTGTGTTTCAAGAATTTTACCCATGTCCAGCGGCTATAATCATCAACGATGACTAATCCATATTTCTTCCCTCTGACAGATGTTGTTTTGACAGGGCCAAACAGATCAATGTGCAAGAGTTCTAATGGCCTTGAGGTAGTAACAACATTCTTGGACTTGAATGCAGGTTTGGAGAACTTGCCCTTCTGACATGCTTCACAAAGAGCATCTGATTTGAATTTCAGATTAGGGAGTCCTCTGACCAGATCCAGTTTGTTAATCTGAGAAATCTTTCTCAAACTAGCATGACCTAATCTTCTGTGCCAGACCCACTGCTCTTCAGAAACAGACATAAGACAAGTCACCTTCTGACTCATAAGATCTTGCAGATCTGTCTTATAAATGTTGTTCTTCCTCTTGCCAGTAAATAGGATTGAGCCATCCTTCTGATTTACAGCCTTGCAAGACTTGATTAAAGATTATATCATAACCATTGTCACTCAATTGACTGATAGATAAGAGATTATGTGTTAATCCTTCTACAAGAAGTACATTAGAAATGGAAGGAGAGTTACCAGACTTTATAGTTCCAGAGCCAATTATCTTGCCCTTCTGATCTCCTCCAAACTTGACTTCTCCTCCAGATTTAAGCACCAGGTCTTGGAACATAGACCTTCTTCCTGTCATGTGTCATGAGCATCCAGAGTCCAGGTACCATGACATGTTGTGCTTTGTCCTTTTTGCAGCCAAGGATATCTCTTCAGAATCTGATTCTGATGTAGATTCTGATCCGTCATCTTCTGTCGCCATCAGCGCACAGTTAGCCTGCTCATCTCCAGAGTCTGAATCATCTTCTGATTCATCCCAGGTTGCCATAAGACCTTTCTTCTTATGAAACTTCTTTTTGGGATTTTCCTTCTGAAGATTTGGACATTCACTCTTGAAGTGTTCAGGCTCATTGCATTCATAGCACATGACCTTCTTCTTGTCAAATCTTCTGTTATCAGAAGATTCTCCACGTTCAAATTTCTTTGAACTTCTGACGCCTCTGAACTTCCTATGCTTGTTCTTCCAGAGTTGATTTAGCCTTCTGGAGATCAAGGACAGTTCATCTTCTTCTTCAGATTCTGATTCTTCAGGATCTTCTTCTCTAGCCTGAAAAGCGTTAGTGCATTTCTTGATATTAGATTTTAATGCAATAGACTTACCTTTCTTTTGAGGCTCATTTGCGTCCAGCTCAATTTCATGGCTTCTCAAGGCACTGATAAGCTCTTCCAAAGAAACTTCATTCAGATTCTTTGCGATCTTGAATGCAGTCACCATTGGGCCCCATCTTCTGGGCAAACTTCTGATGATCTTCTTTACATGATCAGCCTTGGTGTAGCCTTTGTCAAGAACTCTCAATCCAGCAGTCAAGGTTTGAAATCTTGAAAACATCTTTTCAATGTCTTCATCATCCTCCATCTTGAAGGCTTCATACTTCTGGATTAGTGCAAGAGCTTTGGTCTCCTTGACTTGAGCATTTCCTTCATGAGTCATTTTCAAGGACTCATATATGTCATAGGCCGTTTCCCTGTTAGATATCTTCTCATACTCAGCATGAGAGATAGCATTCAACAAAACAGTTCTGCATTTATGATGATTCCTGAAAAGCTTTTTCTGATCATCATTCATTTCTTGCCTTGTCAGCTTTACGCCTCTGGTATTTACTGGATGTTTGTAACCATCCATCAGAAGATCCCATAGATCACCATCTAGACCAAGAAAGTAACTTTCCAGTTTATCTTTCCAGTATTCAAAGTTTTCACCATCAAATACTGGTGGTCTAGTATAACCATTGTTTCCATTGTGTTGCTCAGCAGAGCCAGATGTAGATGGAGTTGGATTTGCTTGAGATTCCCCAGCCATCTTTTAACTGAAGCGTTTTTCTCTTCCTGAATCTTTTCTAAACACGGTTAAGTGCTTGCACCTTAGAACCGGCGCTCTGATGCCAATTGAAGGATAGAAAAACACTTAGAAAGGGGGGGTTTGAATAAGTGTAGCTTTAAAAACTTGACAGATAAAAATAAATTGCACAGTTATTTTTATCCTGGTTCGTTGTTAACTAAACTACTCCAGTCCACCCCCGCAGAGATGATTTACCTCAACTGAGGATTTAATCCACTAATCGCACGGATTACAATGGTTTTCCACTTAGTCCGCAACTAAGTCTTCTAGAGTATCCTGATCACAACCTGATCACTCCAGGAACAACTGCTTAGACACAAGCTAAGACTTTCTTAGAGTATCCTGACCACCACGTGATCACTCTAATTACAACTGCTTAGACACAAGCTAAGACTTCCTAGAGTATTCTGATCAACACGATCACTCTAGTTACTTACAACTTAATGTAATCTTTCTAAGAGTATTACAATACTTCTTAAAAGCTATAATCACAAACTGTGATATTTCTCTTAACGTTTAAGCTTAATCTCACTAATATATTACAACAGCAATGTAGTGAGCTTTGATGAAGATGAAGATTCTGAGTTTTGATTTGAACAGAGTTTCAGCAAGTTAATATGAGTTGTTTTGTTCCAGAATAGTTAACCTTGCTTCTCATCAGAATTTCATATATATAGGCGTTTGAGAAGATGACCGTTGAGTGCATTTAATGCTTTGCGTGTTCCGTACAGCATCGCATTTAATGTTATACGCTTTTGTCAACTACCTCGAGCCTTGTTCACGCTGTGTCTACTGACGTTGCCTTTAATAGCTTCTAACGTTCCTTTTGTCAGTCAGCGTAGCCTGCCACTTGTACTTTCTTCTGATCTGATGTTTGTGAATACAACGTTTGAATATCATCAGAGTCAAACAGCTTGGTGCATAGCATCTTCTGATCTTCTGACCTTGAAGTGCTTCTGAGCGTGATACCATCAGAACTTCAGTGCTTCTGATCTCATGTTCTTCTGATGCTTCCATAGATCCATGTTCTGATTCTGCTTCGACCATCTTCTGATGTCTTGCCAGACCATGTTCTGATGTTGCATGCTGAACCTTCTGAGTCAAAGCTTCTGAGCGCTGAATTATGCATACTCTTTATATATTTCCTGAAAAGGAAATTGCATTGGATTAGAGTACCATATTATCTTAAGCAAAATTCATATTATTGTTATCATCAAAACTAAGATAATTGATCAGAACAAATCTTGTTCTAACACAAGGGAGGTCAAGAAACCATGATATGAGCAATATTCAATGTTTTTGTTGCAAGCGCTCTGGACATTATGCCTCTAATTGTCCAAGAAAATTTTGCAATTATTGCAAAAAGGATGGGCACATTATTAAAGAGTGTCCAACTAGGCCACCGAAGCGAAACGCAACAGCCTTCACAACCTCTGTTGATTCGTCTGCTGCTGTCCAGCAAAATGCACCTGCTGCTGTCCAGCAAAATGCACCTGCTGCTGTCCAGTCTTTGACCCCCGAAATGGTTCAGCAAATGATCATTTCAGCGTTCTCTGCTTTCGGATTCTCAGGTAAATCATCTTCACCTTGGTATTTTGATTCTGGGGCTTCCAACCACATGACCAACAACTCCCATTTTCTTAATAATATCACCAAATATTCTGGAAATCTCAAGATACATACGGCTGATGGAAATCAATTACCTATTACAGCAACTGGTGATATTTCTTCAACTCTAACTGATGTTTTTGTTTCACCCGGTCTCACCAGTAATCTCATTTCCGTTGGTCAATTAGTTGAGAATGATTGTCAAGTAAATTTCTCAAAATCTGGTTGTCTTGTGCAGGATCAACACTCAGGGACGATAATTGCGAAGGGGCCTAAAGTTGGACGTCTCTTTCCACTCAATTTATCTTTGTTTTCAAGTCTTTCTTTACCTTCTGTTTTGTGCAATTCTGCAACCATTGATTATCAAGTGTGGCATAAGCGTCTTGGACATCCAAATTTCAATGTACTTCATGACATGTTAAAATCTGGTTTTCTTGGAAATAAGCACACTCCATCTCTAGATGTTATTCGTTTTGATTGCATTCCTTGTAAGCTTGGCAAAAGTAAAATCCTTCCTTTTCCAACACATCAACCGAATGTAACACAACCTTTTGATATTATCCATAGTGATGTTTGGGGAGTAGCCCCGATTATATCTCATGCAAATTACAAATATTTTGTAACTTTTATTGATGATTATAGTCGTTTTACATGGGTCTATTTTTTGCGCTCCAAAGATGAAGTTTTTTCCACTTTTAAATTTTTTAATGCTTATGTTCAAACCCAATTTTCAGCCAAAATCAAAATACTTCGCTCTGACAATGGGGGAGAATACACATCAAAATCTTTTCAAGAATTTTTGCAATCTAGTGGGATTATATCTCAGAGGTCATGCCCTTCAACTCCCCAACAAAATGGAGTAGCTGAAAGAAAAAACCGTCATTTGCTTGATGTTGTCCGCACACTTCTTCTTGAATCTCATGTGCCACCACGATTTTGGTGTGAAGCCCTCTCCACAGCAGTTCATCTAATAAACAGTTTACCATCTCCATCAATAAATAACGAATCTCCCTTCAGTCGAGTATTTGGTAACCCACCAGATTACTCCACTCTTCGTGTCTTCGGTTGTGTATGCTATGTGTCGCACCCCAATTTTTGACCTGCATATTTCATTCATCTTGTCATATTGCGTTTGTATTTCGTTTACATTCAAATCGTCGCATTCTTGCATATTCCTCGATTTTGTTTACCCTCCCAATTTCAACTTCAAAAATAAATTGTCGATTAAAATCCATTACTTTGTTCCATTTAGATTTAGGTATTTTGCATCACTTCAATCAAAAAATATATCAAAATATGTTTTAGTCATTGGTTTTATTTATTATTATTATTTTTCTTCTAGATAATTTCTTTTTAGTAATAAGAATTCTTTTTATTGTTATTATTATTTTTATTATCATTAGTTTTTTTTATTATTATTAGTTTTACTCTTATGTTATTGTCTCTTTTTTTATTTTATTTATTTTTTTAGTATTAGTTTTATTATTATTAATAGTTTTACTTTAGCCTTTTTGATGATATGTCATTTTCTACAAAAGACTCCAAAAAAAACTCTTGCTGCTACAACGGTACAAAGCCATGCCAAACACCTTACTGCTATCCCTGCTATGCCATGCCAAAAAGCACAGTCCAAAAACCCTGCAAAAGGCTGCTCAAACCATGCTACAATAATCCAAAAATTTCACCACAATAACCATTGACAAACCTGCAGCAAGAAAGGACCAAATTCAGTTAACACAAATGTTCAAATCCTCACCAAACTTTCCCCCCGATTTCACTTCACCTCTCCTATAAATCAGGCAATTCATCTTCAATAGAAGAGGAGGATAAAAAAAGCTCTGCATAAGAAAATTGTTCATAAAAGAAAAATCTCCCTCCAAAGTTTCATTGAAAACCGATATGCAACCTTCATCATTCCATTTTCAGTGAACCTACATACTAACAAAAACCTCCATCGACCTCACCTTCAAACTCTACCAGCCGAAACACAAGTCATATACTTCACTCTCACTGAATACTCACAAACCTTACCCACTCCAAACTTGAAGCACCCTACAAACCGCTCACTGAACATACACAACACCAAACCAGCCTTCGACAAAAATCTCGATCAAATTCAAAAGCAGAAGAAGCAGTAGAAACGAGAAGAATGCACTGTACCTGAGCAGACTTATCACTCTGATCTGAAAGCTTCATCTCGGTTTGGATCCTTTAAATTTGTTATGCTTGTGCTAATATTCCATGCTTGACATGTAGTTGTTGTGATTTCCTTCTGTGTGAACCTTAAACCATGATAAATCTTTTGCTTTGTATTTGTTGTTTTCGTGTGAATGTTTGAATGTTTGAGAGATCGGTGAGTTTGTTTTATGTGTTTTTTTCAAAGAGAGAACTCGAAACCGAGAGAGCTGCGAGATCGAAACAGAACAGATCTGAGAGAGACCCCTGAGTATTAAAAATCGAAGGTTGAGAGAGATCGAGAGAGGTTGTTGAGTGAGCAGAGAATGTATTGAGCGTAATCTGAGAGAGTATTTCCGAGAGGTCAAGGAGGCGAGATTTTGTTCATGTCGTTGTTTGAGTTTAGGAGCAGAGCATGAGATTTTGCAGAGGGATAGTGAGATCGTGGAAAGAAGAAGATGAGGCTGGGCGGCTAGCTTTAGTCCTTTAGGTTTTTTTTTGTCATAATTCACAGCTGGGCTCAAGCAATCCGAACCTAATCCCGTTTTCCTCAGCCCAATCCGATTTTCCCTTAATATCACCCTTAGACTGCAGTGTACACCCCCTTGTGCTGGGTGTTCTTTTATGATAATGGGCCGTTTCCTTTGGGCCAGCGCCCAGCTACTATTTGCACTCCCTATTTTGCATTTTTATTTTAGCCCAATTTATTTCTATTTTTAATTTTGTTTAATCAATTGTCTTTATTTTCTAATATGTATATATTATAAAAAGTAAAAAATATGTTTTTATCTTAGAATTTTAGTTCCTCATGTGTAATTAAAAATACCAAAAAACATTAAATTAATCTCGATCCAAAAAAAGAATAAATAAATCTTGGTTCAATGCCAAGTGGTTACAAATAATTTCTCGATCCAACATCGAGTTTTCTTCTTTTCAAAAACCTTTTTCTTAAATCGAAAGATCGAGTGACAAGAAGTGTACACCTCTTGAATACCTCGATTCTTTTGGATTAACACTTTTTAACCTTTCATTAATCACACAAAGTGATCAAGTGACAAGGGGTGCACACCTCTTGAATACCTTGATCCTTTGAATCAAAACACATTAATAAAATCAAGAGATTAAGTGACAAGGGGTGAACACCTCTTGAATACCTTGATCTTTTGAACCTTTCTTTAATCAAACCAAAAGGTTAAGTGACAAGGGGTGAACACCTCTTGAATACCTTGATCTTTTGAACCAAAAAAACATTAATCAAACCGAAAGATCCTGTGACAAGGGGTGAACACCTCTTGAATACCTTGATCTTTTGAACTAAAACACATTAATCAAATCGAAAGATCCTGTGACAAGGGGTGAACACCTCTTGAATACCTTGATCTTTTGAATCATAACATTTTAATCAAACCAAAAGGTTAAGTGACAAGGGGTGAACACCTTTTGAATACCTTGATCTTTTGAATCAAAAACTTTAATCAAACCAAGAGATTAAGTGACAAGGGGTGAACACCTCTTGAATACCTTGATCTTTTGAATCAAAACAAATTAATTAACAAGGACAACAAGTGACAATGGGGCTCGCTCCTGTTCAATACCTTGGGTAAAGACGCGCTAGGTGAACACCTATGCTCAGTCCTTTGCTAAATGTCCCTTTAAAACATAACTTCAATCTCATTCAACCTTTTTTGCCTTATGGCTTTTAAAAATCTTTTCATAAACGAGACTCTTAATCAATTTTCAATACGAACATACTTCCACATGTGAAGATCGAACATCTTCCACTCGAATGCGATGATGGCCAAAATCATGTCTTATCTTGATTTAGTCATCCATTCTTGTAGTGATATCATATCCATGTGCGCGTAGTATCTCCATTTGAAAGCGATCGAGTACCTCTCGCTAAAATCAATTAACAAACTTTCGTGGTTCTTCGCCCGAACTACGATTGCTCTGACTTTCCCATTGCACTAGGGAATACGTAGGCACAAGATACAAACGTCTTGGCGAGCATAATAATAAAAAATCATTTCTTTTTCTTCATAATAATAAAAAATCTTTTCTTTTTCTTCACAATAATAAAAACCCTAAAAACCTTTTCTTTTATCTTTTCTCGATCAATAAGCAAAAGAACACAAACATTATACTAACGCTCAAACATGAAACTAACTAAATGGGTCCCATCGAGTACGATGGAGGTGAGGGGTGCTAATACCTTCCCCTTGCTTAACCGACTCCCGAACCCTAATTTGGTTGCGATGACCATCTTATCCTTCTCTTTTTATTCGTGGGTTTTATCGATATTTTCCCTTTCCTTCTTGGAATAAATAAAGTTCGGTGGCGACTCTGTTGTACTTCGAGCGCGCGAAAGCGCGTCGAGTCACATTTTTACCGCTACAGAAAGTGGCGACTCTGCTGGGGACTGTAGATTCTAAGAGGGTCAACCCTAGTTTAGTTTGTTTTATGCTTGAGTGTTTGCTTTTGTTTGTTTATACTTGTGTTTTTTATGCTTATGTTCTTTATATTTATTCTTGTACTATTTATGTTTCCTTACTCTTGCTTTACCGATTTTTATTTATTTATGTATATACTTAATTGTGGGTATGGGAATGATACTTGAGTGAAGCTCTCAACCCGAGCTTTGAAAAACAAGAGAAAAACATAAGCTAGGAGGTGGTTGTGTAGTGCTAGTCCCCAAGGTGAACACCTTGAATGGCTAATACGAAAACCCCACTTGGAGGAGACTTAGTCATGAGATTTGTCATAAGATGGTTCGCCCATCGCATGGCAGAAATCTGATTTCGTCGCTAACTCCAAGGACCTTTAGAACCCGTTCCATTTGTAGAGGTTATGTTATATCCAAAAACTATAGAGCTAACCTTGTGAGGGGATTTTTGAGTGAAGAACTTAGAACTGTCCTAACTTAAGGAGCCTTCCAATAGGTTGTTTTGTTGCTTTGCATCCAACATTGCATGACATTGCATAGCATTTGCATCATGCAAGTACCTCATTCCAACTGTCTTTTTCATTCAGTTATCTGTCAACTGTCAAACTGGTTCCTCCACACGAGTACGAGACTAGAGCCAACGTCAAACGAAGAATGGCGGACCAAGAGCAACACAATCTTGAAGTTAGAATGGAGATTGAAGATTTGAAGTCAGGAATGACTAAGCTCACCGAGATGTTGCAAGTTCTGATTGCTAGAGGAGAGCCACCTCAAAGGACTGCTATTCAAGAGGTCGCCAACAATGTTGAAGACCCTATTCTTGTTCAAAGGCCAGCCACTACTTGGCCCGAGTTTGGTTTACCTCCAGATTATTCTCCGCCTCACGCTACTACTACTATGTTGGGTCAACCTTCACGACCAATATTCCAAGCTCCGATCATGACTGAGTCTCAGCCAATTGTGCACGCTGCTGGCCAAACCACTTATGAAAATCCTCTCTTCGAGTACCAAGCTGGTGATATTGATGAAGTCAAAGAACAATATCAAGTCTTGGAGAAAAGACTAAGAGCTATGGAAGGCGCTGATTACTTTGGGGTTGCTGCTGAGAACATGTGTTTGGTTTCCGACCTGGTCATACCTGCCAAGTTCAAAACTCCTGAGTTTGAAAAGTACAAAGGGTACACTTGTCCAAGAAGTCATTTGACCATGTACTACCGCAAGATGGCTGCCTATACCAATAACGACAAACTGCTAATTCACTGCTTTCAAGATAGTCTGACTGGCGCTTCCCTGAAGTGGTATATGGGACTGGAGAAGAGTCGCATCCATTGCTTCCAAGATCTGACTGATGCTTTCATGAAGCAATACAAGTATAATCTGGACATGGCTCCTGATCGCCGTCAACTTCAAAACATGTCTCAAAAGGAAAGAGAATCGTTCAAGGAGTATGCTCAACGCTGGAGAGAGCTAGCTTCTCAAGTGGAACCTCCTCTGGCTGAAAAAGAATTAACTGGAATGTTTATGGATACTCTCTCACCTATCTATTGGGAGAAGATGATTGGAAGCGTTTCCTCCAACTTTACTGATTTGGTGACCATTGGTCAAAGGCTAGAGGAAGGAATCAAGAAAGGCAAGGTTGCCAATGCTGCTGAATCCTCCAATGGGGCAAGAAAATCTTTTGGAAAGTTCTTTAAGAAAAAGGAAGGAGAAACAAATGCTGTGAGTGATGAAGGAAGAAGACCTCGTCAAAGGACTAACAACTATGATCAACCAATTGTAGTTACTGTTGCTCCTGTGACTAAGGTTCCGCAAGTTCAAGCTGCTCGACCTCAGGCTGCTAACCCGAATCAGACTCGTAATAGGATTGATTTCGATCCTATTCCAATGACTTATACTGAGTTGTATCCAGCTTTGGTCCACAAAGGGTTGATTACAACAAGATCTATGCCTCCGCCTCGGAATCCTCTCCCTGAAGGTTTCAGATCTGATCTTCATTGCCCTTTTCATCAAGGCGCGGCAGGCCATGATTTGGAAAGATGTTTCCCTCTGAAAGAAAGAGTTCAAGAGTTGGTTAGAACGAAGATGCTCACTTTCAAGGATATCAATCCTAATGTTGTCAAGAATCCGTTGCCCGAGCATGACAAGAGTGGCTGAAGTTGAGAATGACAAGTTGTTTCCTAAAGCCAAGTGTTTCAGACAGGATAGCTCCTCCTTGTCACTGATTAGTCACTAGGCCTTGTTTCTTTCTGTTTGCAATTTCCTTGTTTCATCTCGTGTACTGCATTTAAACTTTATTTGTTCCTGAGTGTTTAATTTTAATGAAATGAGCATTGCGTATTTTTGTTCAATCCATTGTGTGCTTTTTTATGTTTTATCTTAAAAAAAAAAAAAAAAAAAAAAAAAAAAAAAACAAAAAATATATCTTGTCCACTTTCTTTATCAAATTTGTGTTTATGCAAAGATTGGAGGGAGGATGATGAGAACAAATACCCAAATTGTTGAATTGTATGCTTTTAAATAAAACTTTGCTGATGATGTACAGGCATTGTTTCAATCCCCAAACACTGGAGAAATAAGGAAGTTAATCCCTTGTCAACCCCTTTGAGCCTTCGAAGTTGGAGTTTCTTTTTTAAAACGAAAAACCCGCAATTTTAACCTGGGGTAGGGTAGGTCTCAGTTAATTTACCTGTGCATTCAAATTCAAGATAATCATTAAGTACACCTTTCAATAAGGGTTTCGATAAAAAATGACCAAGATGGTTATTATTAACCATTATCAAGGCAGTCATTATCTTTCCAAATACAAAAAAATATTTCAAAAAAAAAGCCCGCTAAGTCAAAACCTACGAAGGAGACTTAGGCAAAATTGGGGCATCCCGCTGACTATAATCTCAAATGAAACAGTTTAGGCAAAAGTAGGGATATAAAAAAGAGAAGTCAATAAATTCCTGGAACAACCATAAAATGGTGTGACTATCAAATGGAAGAAGTGACTGCCATCTCAAAGATTCCCTTGGTCCTTAAACCATCATCATTATCATAGGTGCAATCCCAAAAGCCTTTTGGAACCTGAATGTATAGTTTGAGTTAACTGAACGTAGGATTGAAGTTCATCACGAAGAATGGGGTGGGTACAAATATACTTTGAGCCTATATCCTTTGTTTCTGAAACCGTGAACCAAGCCACGTTACAACCTTCAAAAGACCTAATTGAAGCAAGGTTTATTTTGAAAGCATATTACAACAAGGTTGCGTTAACCTGACTCCTAAAGATCTTTGCAAATCGTTTGTTTTACCATACCTTTTGCTTTATCCATCAATTTGAATGTCTAGACAACTGTGTTTGGACCTTTGATTCACTTTCTATACATCAATAGCATCATTCCAATAATGACTTTGATTTCAAAATATGCTTTGAGCATTGCATTAAAATTACCATTTTGAATGAACATTTTATTTGTAAGTACTCATCTTCAAGGAAGTTCAAACAGTCGAGAAACTTGATTAGTGATCCTATCAGGGGCAAGTTACTTCAAGATCCTGTTATTCAAAAGTTATATTGGGGGCAAGTGTTCCCAACATTCATTTCAAGAACTGAAGCAACGATCAGATAACAACCAGTCAGTCAGGGGCATTCTTCTTCAGCAATCCCCAAGCAATTTATCAGTCCTTCTCAAGAGGATCATCAATGTGACATAACAGAGTTGGCAATGTTCTTGTGTTGAGGAATCAGAATTCCAATCCATCCTCACAAAAGAGTCTACCTCAATTATCATAACCAATTGCATTGCATTCATCATTCATACATCATGCATGGAAAATTTCATATATCATGCATACTCATGTGCATTTTCTCAAGTATTGTTGTTTGTAACATCTTACCTTATGGTTTAAATCCAACTTGTTTGACATTTATCAATCTTCTCTTCATTCATGTTTTACCTTGAGTGTCCCATATACTTTCTTCTCAAAGTCCAATCATGTTTTACCTTGTTTGACCTTCGATGTCGTTCGTCCATGTTTTATCTTGAATGCCTCTGATATTTTTCTATTCAAGGTCTAATCATGTTTTACCTTGATTGTCTTTGTTGCTTCAATCATGTTTTATCTTGGTGATTGTCAGTCATGTTTTATCTTGGTTGTCTTCAGTCATGTTTTATCTTGATATTTTTATCTTGATGCTCTTCAGTCATGTTTTATCTTGGTTGTTCTCCAGTCATGTTTTATCTTGATGTTCCTCAGTCATGTTTTATCTTGGTTGTTCTTTAGTCATGTTTTATCTTGGTTGTTCTTCATTCATGTTTTATCTTGATGTCCTTCAATGTTGTCTCATCCATGCTTTATCTTGAATGTCTCTAATATTTCCTTCTCAAAAGTCCGATCATGTTTTACCTTGATTGTCCTTCGGTGTTCTTCGATCATGTTTTACCTTGATTGTCCTTCGGTGTTCTTCGATCATGTTTTACCTTGATTGTCCTTCGATATTCTACATTCATGTTTTACCTTGATTGTCTTTAATATTCCTCGATCATGTTTTACCTTGATTATCATATAATACAACCTCGCTCATGTTTTATCTTGAACATCTCAGATGCTCTCCTCCCGAAGTTCAAACAGGCTTTACCCTGATTACCTTCGTTGACTATCTTTCCTTCTGAATATCTTTGGTGTGATTGCTTGTCCCAAGTCTTATTCCCCACAGAATTCAGAGTGTTTCATATCATATTGCATTCAAAAAGAGTCCACGCATTGCATTTCATTTGCATATGAAGAACAAAAATTGTGTACTTTGTATTTAAGTCTCTTCACATCTTCGATAGAAGAAACTTAAATAGGGGCATCTGTCGCACCCCAATTTTTGACCTGCATATTTCATTCATCTTGTCATATTGCGTTTGTATTTCGTTTACATTCAAATCGTCGCATTCTTGCATATTCCTCGATTTTGTTTACCCTCCCAATTTCAACTTCAAAAATAAATTGTCGATTAAAATCCATTACTTTGTTCCATTTAGATTTAGGTATTTTGCATCACTTCAATCAAAAAATATATCAAAATATGTTTTAGTCATTGGTTTTATTTATTATTATTATTTTTCTTCTAGATAATTTCTTTTTAGTAATAAGAATTCTTTTTATTGTTATTATTATTTTTATTATCATTAGTTTTTTTTATTATTATTAGTTTTACTCTTATGTTATTGTCTCTTTTTTTATTTTATTTATTTTTTTAGTATTAGTTTTATTATTATTAATAGTTTTACTTTAGCCTTTTTGATGATATGTCATTTTCTACAAAAGACTCCAAAAAAAACTCTTGCTGCTACAACGGTACAAAGCCATGCCAAACACCTTACTGCTATCCCTGCTATGCCATGCCAAAAAGCACAGTCCAAAAACCCTGCAAAAGGCTGCTCAAACCATGCTACAATAATCCAAAAATTTCACCACAATAACCATTGACAAACCTGCAGCAAGAAAGGACCAAATTCAGTTAACACAAATGTTCAAATCCTCACCAAACTTTCCCCCCGATTTCACTTCACCTCTCCTATAAATCAGGCAATTCATCTTCAATAGAAGAGGAGGATAAAAAAAGCTCTGCATAAGAAAATTGTTCATAAAAGAAAAATCTCCCTCCAAAGTTTCATTGAAAACCGATATGCAACCTTCATCATTCCATTTTCAGTGAACCTACATACTAACAAAAACCTCCATCGACCTCACCTTCAAACTCTACCAGCCGAAACACAAGTCATATACTTCACTCTCACTGAATACTCACAAACCTTACCCACTCCAAACTTGAAGCACCCTACAAACCGCTCACTGAACATACACAGCACCAAACCAGCCTTCGACAAAAATCTCGATCAAATTCAAAAGCAGAAGAAGCAGTAGAAACGAGAAGAATGCACTGTACCTGAGCAGACTTATCACTCTGATCTGAAAGCTTCATCTCGGTTTGGATCCTTTAAATTTGTTATGCTTGTGCTAATATTCCATGCTTGACATGTAGTTGTTGTGATTTCCTTCTGTGTGAACCTTAAACCATGATAAATCTTTTGCTTTGTATTTGTTGTTTTCGTGTGAATGTTTGAATGTTTGAGAGATCGGTGAGTTTGTTTTATGTGTTTTTTTCAAAGAGAGAACTCGAAACCGAGAGAGCTGCGAGATCGAAACAGAACAGATCTGAGAGAGACCCCTGAGTATTAAAAATCGAAGGTTGAGAGAGATCGAGAGAGGTTGTTGAGTGAGCAGAGAATGTATTGAGCGTAATCTGAGAGAGTATTTCCGAGAGGTCAAGGAGGCGAGATTTTGTTCATGTCGTTGTTTGAGTTTAGGAGCAGAGCATGAGATTTTGCAGAGGGATAGTGAGATCGTGGAAAGAAGAAGATGAGGCTGGGCGGCTAGCTTTAGTCCTTTAGGTTTTTTTTTGTCATAATTCACAGCTGGGCTCAAGCAATCCGAACCTAATCCCGTTTTCCTCAGCCCAATCCGATTTTCCCTTAATATCACCCTTAGACTGCAGTGTACACCCCCTTGTGCTGGGTGTTCTTTTATGATAATGGGCCGTTTCCTTTGGGCCAGCGCCCAGCTACTATTTGCACTCCCTATTTTGCATTTTTATTTTAGCCCAATTTATTTCTATTTTTAATTTTGTTTAATCAATTGTCTTTATTTTCTAATATGTATATATTATAAAAAGTAAAAAATATGTTTTTATCTTAGAATTTTAGTTTCTCATGTGTAATTAAAAATACCAAAAAACATTAAATTAATCTCGATCCAAAAAAAGAATAAATAAATCTTGGTTCAATGCCAAGTGGTTACAAATAATTTCTCGATCCAACATCGAGTTTTCTTCTTTTCAAAAACCTTTTTCTTAAATCGAAAGATCGAGTGACAAGAAGTGTACACCTCTTGAATACCTCGATTCTTTTGGATTAACACTTTTTAACCTTTCATTAATCACACAAAGTGATCAAGTGACAAGGGGTGCACACCTCTTGAATACCTTGATCCTTTGAATCAAAACACATTAATAAAATCAAGAGATTAAGTGACAAGGGGTGAACACCTCTTGAATACCTTGATCTTTTGAACCTTTCTTTAATCAAACCAAAAGGTTAAGTGACAAGGGGTGAACACCTCTTGAATACCTTGATCTTTTGAACCAAAAAAACATTAATCAAACCGAAAGATCCTGTGACAAGGGGTGAACACCTCTTGAATACCTTGATCTTTTGAACTAAAACACATTAATCAAATCGAAAGATCCTGTGACAAGGGGTGAACACCTCTTGAATACCTTGATCTTTTGAATCATAACATTTTAATCAAACCAAAAGGTTAAGTGACAAGGGGTGAACACCTTTTGAATACCTTGATCTTTTGAATCAAAAACTTTAATCAAACCAAGAGATTAAGTGACAAGGGGTGAACACCTCTTGAATACCTTGATCTTTTGAATCAAAACAAATTAATTAACAAGGACAACAAGTGACAATGGGGCTCGCTCCTGTTCAATACCTTGGGTAAAGACGCGCTAGGTGAACACCTATGCTCAGTCCTTTGCTAAATGTCCCTTTAAAACATAACTTCAATCTCATTCAACCTTTTTTGCCTTATGGCTTTTAAAAATCTTTTCATAAACGAGACTCTTAATCAATTTTCAATACGAACATACTTCCACATGTGAAGATCGAACATCTTCCACTCGAATGCGATGATGGCCAAAATCATGTCTTATCTTGATTTAGTCATCCATTCTTGTAGTGATATCATATCCATGTGCGCGTAGTATCTCCATTTGAAAGCGATCGAGTACCTCTCGCTAAAATCAATTAACAAACTTTCGTGGTTCTTCGCCCGAACTACGATTGCTCTGACTTTCCCATTGCACTAGGGAATACGTAGGCACAAGATACAAACGTCTTGGCGAGCATAATAATAAAAAATCATTTCTTTTTCTTCATAATAATAAAAAATCTTTTCTTTTTCTTCACAATAATAAAAACCCTAAAAACCTTTTCTTTTATCTTTTCTCGATCAATAAGCAAAAGAACACAAACATTATACTAACGCTCAAACATGAAACTAACTAAATGGGTCCCATCGAGTACGATGGAGGTGAGGGGTGCTAATACCTTCCCCTTGCTTAACCGACTCCCGAACCCTAATTTGGTTGCGATGACCATCTTATCCTTCTCTTTTTATTCGTGGGTTTTATCGATATTTTCCCTTTCCTTCTTGGAATAAATAAAGTTCGGTGGCGACTCTGTTGTACTTCGAGCGCGCGAAAGCGCGTCGAGTCACATTTTTACCGCTACACTATGTTCATCTTCCTCCACAAGAACGTACTAAACTCACGGCACAATCTGTTGAATGTGCTTTTCTTGGATATTCATCTCATCAAAAAGGATTTCTATGCTATGATCCTAATCTTCGTCGAATCCGGGTCTCTAGAAATGTCATCTTCCTTGAAAAAAAATATTTTTTTGCAACACATCATGATCCTCCTTCTACATTTTCTGTTCTCCCATTGTTTTCTAACTCTTCTGCAGGTCTGCCACCTTCTAAGCCCCTTTTGACCTATCAAAGACGACGTGTTGTCACCCAAAATCAGCCAGCTGACTCCGACAGGTCCCTTCAAGATAATTCCCTGACTGCTGATCCAATACAGGAGCCAGAACCAGATCCCGTACGACACAGTACGCGCATTCGTAAGCCCCCGGAAAAGTATGGTTTCTCTACTCCTTTATCCTTGGCAGCAACTTTATCTTGTGTTCCTATTCCTTCTTCTTATAAACAGGCAATGGAACATAGTTGTTGGCAGACAGCTATTGAAAATGAGCTTCTAGCCTTGGAGGAAAATCAGACATGGGATACAGTACCATGTCCTCCAGCAGTTAAACCTTTAGGCAGTAAATTTGTGTTTTCTATAAAGTTGCGTTCAGATGGATCAATCGATCGTTACAAGGCTCGTCTAGTAGTACTTGGAAATAAGCAAGAATATGGGTTAGACTATGACGAGACTTTTGCTCCGGTCGCCAAGATGACTAGCGTCCGTACTATTCTTGCTCTTGCAGCATCGAAATCTTGGCCACTACATCAAATGGATGTGAAAAATGCATTTCTACATGGTGATCTTAAGGAAGAAGTTTACATCAAACTTCCCAATGGTATGCCCACTTCTTTAAATACTGTTTGCAAACTAAAACGATCGTTATATGGTCTAAAACAGGCACCAAGAGTATGGTTTGAAAAGTTCCGATCTACTCTACTTGGTTTTTCATTCATTCAAAGCCAATATGATCCATCACTTTTCCTACAAAGGACTCCTAAAGGCATTGTGGTGCTCCTGGTTTATGTGGATGATATTGTGGTAACTGGCTCCGATCAAGATGGTATCTCTAAAATCAAGCACATGTTGCATTCATCTTTTCACATGAAGGAATTGGGTCGTCTTACTTGCTTCTTAGGTTTAGAGTTGCATTATCAACCTGAAGGGATTTTTTTAAATCAACAAAAGTATATTAAAGATCTAGTCCACCTTGCTGAACTCACAAGCGCAAACCCGGTTGACACCCCCATGGAAGTTAATGTTAAATATCGACGAGATGAAGGTGACCTTCTTAATGATCCAACTCTTTATCGAAAGCTGGTTGGTAGTCTTATCTATGCAACTATCACCCGTCCAGATATTTCTTTTGCTGTGCATACTGTTAGTAGGTTCATGCAAGCACCGCGACACTTCCATCTTGCAGCAGTGCATCGAATCATTAGATACCTCCTTGGAACCTCAAAACGTGGTTTATTTTTTCCTATTGATTCGACACTCCAACTTCAAGCATATAGTGACGCTGATTGGGCAGGGTGCCCAGACACTAGAAAGTCTACTACCGGTTGGTGTATGTTTCTAGGAAACGCTCCTATTTCTTGGAAGTGTAAGAAGCAAGATTCTGTTTCAAAGTCATCCACTGAAGCAGAATACCGTGCAATGTCCGCTGCTTGTTCTGAAATAATATGGTTGCGCGGTCTTCTTACCGAACTTGGATTCTCTCAAGCACAACCAACTTCATTATACGCTGACAACACAAGTGCAATACAGATTGCAGCAAATCCAGTTTACCACGAGCGAACGAAGCACATCGAGGTTGATTGTCACTCTATCCGAGAAGCCTATGATCGTAGAGTCATCACTCTACCTCATGTTTCCACAGCTGTTCAAACAGCTGACATCTTCACTAAATCATTGGCACGGCAGCGACACAATTTTTTAGTTAGCAAATTAATGCTAGTTGATTCACCAGCATCAATTTGAGGGGGGATGTCAGTAGGCTTAATATTTAGATATCTAACTGATATTTGAGGGGGGATGTCAGCCCCTTAACTTGTAATTTAAAGTGTATTTATATGAGAATTCTCCAAGAGAGAAGACACAGTTTATCAGAATATCTCTGAGTTTTGACAGTTACATTACAAGTTACAAGGCTACTTCAGCAAGAAGAAACTTAGAAAACAAGAGGTATGGATTTACAATTCAACTGACATGTTCCAACGAGTATAGTTCTCCCCAAAGATACACATATTGATTCCTTAATGGTTTATTTTACTATGGATCAAGGCCCTCGGCGCTTACCGAAGCAGAGACAACCATGTTGCTGATCAAAAGGGATCATACCTCCACCTTTGGATGTGTCAATAGCCTCCAACATGGCAACTACCTCATCCATTTCAGGTCGCTTATCAGGATTCGCATCCCAGCATCTCTTCATTACATTTGCTAAAGAACTTGGACAGCATTTTGGTATTTCAGGTCTAACATTCTGAAAGTTCAATAAAAACTAGTATATTAATACCATGGATTCATTATGAGAGACAATCGAAATCAGAAGAATATATATACCTGGCGAACAACGGCTGATGTAATCTCTGAGAAACTGAGGTCAGGATATGGCATGTCACAACAATATATTTCCCATAAACAGATGCCAAAACTATATACATCACATTTCCTGTTATAAGGGTTTCCATTTAAAACCTGTAAACCACCATCATCATCATCCATTTGTCAAATTAGTCACAAGTAAATTAATTACTCAGTTTTCTAAGAAAACTGGCCACACACCTCAGGAGCCATGTAACCAAGTGTTCCCGTCTCCCCGGTCATGTCATTAGGATTCAATGCTTCAATACGCGCAACTCCGAAATCAGCAATTTTAACAGTTCGTGTCTTATCCAACAGCATGTTCTCTGTCTTTACATCTCTATGGACAATCTTCTGAGAGTGAAGATAATTCAGCCTGCAAACCCAAGTGAGTTCATTCTATTTAAACAGCAGTCGAAACATATTACAAGTCTGTCTTTGTTCTCGACAAGTACAAAAAGAAAAATACCCTCTAGCCATATCGAGTGCTAGTTGAACGACGATCTTGAAAGCTAACTTCCTCCTCCTATTCTTTATTAAGAAAGATTTGAGTGCACCTCCTGGAAGATACTCTACAACCACGCAACAGATATTGCTCGGCATGCTAATTACACCATTCTCAGTTTGTAGCTGCAATTCAGATGACCCTATTGTTGCCCCTATAAACTAAACACAGAGAAAGAAAATTGTTATAATCGCCATTATAGACCGATGAATAACCATTTCCTAAAAGCAAAACTATCACTTGATAATCTAAACAAGAGAGAGTTGAAGGTGAAGAAAGAAAATGTACCTTTGTGACATTAGGGTGATCGAGTTTATGCCAAACAACGACTTCATGCGTGAACGCAGACCTGAGTGCAGCAATTTCAGCTTCTGTCCTGTGCCCTTCTTCACCCCAGTCCAGCATTTTAACTGCACATCAAGTCAATAAGCACAAATTGATCATAGCAAGAACAGTAATAAATGTTTGAAAATAAACATGCACTTTAACTTGTATGAGATGAAATTGATCCCTAAAGTTACCAGCAACATCTTGAGCATCATAAACACCACGATGAACGGTACCGAAAGTACCACGAGCTATAACACTCTTGATGATGAGGTTAGAAGGATCAATTTCCCACTCTTGTCTTTGATTCTTGTTGAAGACAGCACCATCATCAGTTCCAGAGTTTGAGTCATCATTATGAGCTGTAGGCAATGCTTTATTGAAGTGTCTCTCAAGTTGTTCATCTATGTTCTTGAGATCAATTTGATCAGCTCTCATAAATCCATCATTCTTTTCATTCATTTTTTTCTCTCTCTTTCCACACTCTATCTTGTGTGTGTATTTGTGAGTATGATTAATGGTGGAGCGTTAAAACCGGTAAGAATGAGAGTATGGTGGTGGCTGTTTGAGGTGTCGTTTTCCATCATGCCGGAACACCGCCACGGCCCCCCTCTAATAATCTATGTCGGCACATGGAGTTGTACGTGAACACACATGCATTGTTTTGTGAATAAAATTCAGAAAGAAACAAAAAAATGTGCTCTCATTGAGAGTTGAACTCAAGACCTCCCGCTTACTAAACGGGTGCTCTAACCAACTGAGCTATGAGAGCTCTGTTGACTCTATTCTTGAATGCTTAAAAATCCATACTTTATTGTTATGAAGGATGCGGCCAAAACTTGTGCGTCTTCTTCTTCTTCAAGGACCATAGAGGTTTTGTTCATCTTCAATTTGTTGTGGTGCTATGCTACCTCATGCTAAAATGTTGAATTTCTTAGTTTGTCTTCTGGAAATTTTTAGGGGTAAATTGAACAATTTCATACACAATGAAGAGTTTAAAATAATATATTTGTTTTTCATTTATTTTAAAACTGTTTATTTTTAGTTCGGATTTAGAGACTAATCTTAATATTTGTTTTTCATATAAATAGTAAGGTATTTTTTTAATTGTAATAAATTAGTTTATATAAATTATTGTAAAACATGAGTCATAAAATGTAGAGTTTATTTCTTCCCCGCTGGGACGGGGGAATGGAGGAAAAAGTTTTTCGATAACACTTTAGGACAGAAATTGAGAAAGTACCCTCCGCCCTGTATATTCTCCGACTTCGAACATATTATTTAACTTTTATATTTTATATATTATATAAGAGTTTAAAGGTAGTGCACTGACAGTGTAAATAAATTTTACACATACATCCAATCAAAATCCTTACACTTGCCATGTCATATTAATTTTTTTAATTAAAATTATGTTTTACTTAGATACATGGTTGTGATTGGTTGACAGTGTAAAAATATTTTACACTGTCAGTGTATATCCCTTTTTCTCAGTATATATATATATATATATATATATATATATATATATATATATATATATATATATATATATATATATATATATATATATAATTTCACATATGTTATATTGATGTATTAGAAAATGAAGAATCATTCGGGGATCATTTTATTTGTATGTTTTATTGTATAATGTAATGTTTCACTACCCAAATATTCAATTTTAGAAAAGTGCACCCAATATATTATATATACACAACGTCTTCTCCTTTTCTTTTCTCAATTATCTCTGTCTCCTCCATTCATCCTCTCCTATGTTCTCATCATCATAACAACCACTCTCCTTTGTTCATTGTGATTATGGTAATTACTCTTATAATTCATTTTACTTCCATTAGTAACATTTTTTCATTCAATTAATAAATTAATAGTTATAGATTTGCAATACTCAAACATAATCAACCACTTGTGGTGGACGACAACAGTACTGTGGTAGTAAATTAGCGGAAACATGATATCAACAAGTTCTGTTAATACTTATTACTTTTTTACATAAAAAATATTAGCAACAAGTGCTTTTGTTTTTTATTTGTTATTGATGTAAGATGTATTTTTTATTTTTTAAAAAAGAAATATGTAAAATATATGTGTGTTTTATATAAAAAAAAAAAACAAAAATACTAGTGTCATAGTTTTGATTAAAAAAGTGTATAAATTTTTTAAAAATTTGATTTTCGTGGATCTCCATGGGAATCTGTGAGGATGAGGATGGGAAAAAAATATTCTCATGTGATGGGGATTTGGGATAAGGAATAAATTTGGAGGCAGAAAAAATAGTTTTACACTGTCATCCAATAGAAAACAAGCAGTCTGCCATGTCATTAAAAAAATTAAAATAAAAAATGATATAATTAGATACATAGTTGTGATTGATTAATAGTGTAAAATTATTTTACATGTCAGCGCATCACTCATTTTCTCTAAAACGTATGTTTTGTCATATTGTTTTTAAAATTTAAGTCATAATAAACAGTTATTTTTGTATTAGTTCACGGCGAATTATTTTTACATCTAATTTTCTCATTTATGAGACATTTTATCTTAGTATATAGCCAATGACTTAATTTACTAATCCCAAAAAAAAAACTTTATCCTGCCTCTCTATGTTTTATTAACATTCTTTCCCTTATAGTCTTCTCAAAATTTTGAACAATTGTCTTTTAGACTAATCAATTTTAATCTTTCTTTAAAAGTCATGGGTTAAACTATAGAGGTTTGGCCCTATGTATGCAATAGAAAATTTTCTTCCATCGTATAAGTCATGGAGAGATAAAAAGAGTAAAACTCAAATTACTCCCAGGGAATAACTAAATTTTTACGGTTTTTTTTACTTGTATGTTTGATTATTGTTCTGGATTGCTCTTAGGCTAAAAAAGTCCATAAAGCCCTATTCATACCATTCATGTGGAGTTTATCATTCTTACTTTTCTACTTGTCCATGCGTACAGATTTACCTACCGGTCACATTGGGGGAAGGGAGTGAGAGAAGAGTGGTGATTATTTGTTCTTTTATGGTTTCATGTGATTATTCGGTCATTCCTAGAAACCTTAGACGTCGTAGAGTCTCCTGTGCACTTTAAGTTGAAGTATCACGATGACTCTGCTAGACCATTTGTGATTAAAGTTGGCCTTCTTGAAACTCGTTGGATGTAAGAAGTGATAATATAGAAGTCTATATTTGTTGCAACTCTTGGGAAAGAGGTCGGAGAGGAAAGTCGTGGAGCGAGCATAACTGACTTCGACGCCCACAATGAATGGCATCCATTGGATGACGAGTTAGTGCCATCGATCAGGATCAAAGATAAAAATCTAAGTGTGGTCCCATATGGAGACTTTGGGACCATTCATTTAGACAACAACCCTTTGAGATATGTAAGGATAGGAGTCGGCCTACCTACTGGAGTCAAAGAAAGATTGGTACACTATTTGAAAGCTAATGTCGACCTCTTTTCCAATTCTCCTCATGAGATTTTAGGGATAGATCCTAGCGTGACATGCCACTAGTTGAACATAAATGCCAACGCTCGGTACATATCGCAAAGGCGAAGGCAACAAACTACTAAGAAGGGGGAAGCAACAACAAAAACCGTCCAAAGGCTGTTAAATGCAAATTTCATATTTGAGTTAAAGTATACCGAGTGGTTTTCCAATATGTTGTTGGTCAAGAAATCCTCTGGGAAGTGGAGAATTTGTATTGACTACATCGACCTAAACAAGACATGCCCTAAATGTTGAACTTGATAATTCACACACCATAGGGGGTGAATTGTGTGGTTTGAAAAAACAAGGCTTTGATAGATTTTAGTAGGAAAGGCTCACAAACCCCCTTTTACAAGAAAATGATGGTTGAACTTCAACCAAAAATTTTAAGACGACGGATATGGGCGTCTGCGTCTTTTCGTTAATATAATATTGAGAGTGAAGTGGTCAATCTTCCTTCCCAATGATGGACTGAAGCGTATAGTCTCCTTTCCATGAACGTTTAATGTTAAGAAGATTTGTACGACCAACATATTTCTCGAGTCTTCTGAAGAGTCCAACAATACAATATGAGGCTGAATCCAAAGAAATGCACCTTCGGCGTGAGAGCAAGAAAGTTCTTGGGCTTTTATCTGACAGAGAGAGGGATTGGATCAACCCAGACAAATGTGAAGCAATTATGCAAATGAATGCACTCGCCACAAGGAAATAAGTGATGAAACTACACAACATTAGTTTCGAAGTCGGTGCAACATGCCCTCCCTTTTGACAAGTTATTGAAGAAAGAAGTCTGGTCCAAATGCACACTCGAGTTCCAGTAAGTGTTCACCTCGTTAAAACTAGCCATGTCCATTCCACTCGACCTATCACTGGCCATGACAGGAGAACCTATGTTCCTCTACTTAGCTGTCTTTGAAGAGGCAGTTAGTGACGTCCTTGTTAGGGAATAGAACGACCAACAAAGCCCAATTTATTTCATCTCAAAGGCCTTGGTATGAACAGAAAAACGATGTTAAAATATAGATAAGGCGACCTTTGCGTTAGTGACAACATCAACGAAAGTATGACCTTACTTTTTGGCCCACACCTTAATTGTCTGGATGAACCTTCTACTGAAATAAATCTTCCATTGACCAGATATAGCCAGAAGATTTACAAAGTGTTTCGTCAAGATGTTAGAGTTTGATGTCTCTTATGAAACCAAGAAGGCTCTAAAAGCTCAACAATTTGCAAGCTTTATAGCTGATATGACTAAGGGTTTGATTGAAGTGGATGCAAAGATTCAGAGATTAGAAGAAGATGTTATTAAAATGTTGCAACGTCCTTAATTACTCGTTTATAACAACATGTAAGGTTAAATTTTTGTTTCAATATCTATGTAATTTGGACTATCTATGTTAAATTTATGTTAAGCTTCTCTGGTTTTTAGGTTTTGTTTCTAGAAATCATTATTTAGGATATGTACTTCTGAAACCTACCAATGGGTAAATTCAGAAATGCATCTCCGAAAACAACCTTAAAAATAAAATGTGGTGCGTTTGGAGATACATCTCTGAATTCAAGGAGTAAAACTGGAAATTCGCTATAGACCCCTAAGAAAATTAAGGGGTTTAAAAAGAAATTCCCTTTCTGATGACTTAATAATTTCTGATGTTTGTCATTAGTCTAAAAAAAACACTTGCATAGAAACGAGCTAGGTGTAACTGAGAACGACACACTGAAGATGTATATATCTCTCAATGTACACTTTCTCTAACTTTAGTTTTGAAAAAAAATTAAAAATAATTTTTAGTGGAGAAATGTATATTCAGTTTGTCAACAATCATTTTTGCAACCAACCTGATCTTGTACTCTTGTTTTCAAAAACTTCATCACATGTATATTAAGGCTTAAATGTCTTCATCTATATATTGCATCTTCGACGGTGCTTTGCAGAGTCAGGTTAAATGTCTGATCTGATTACGAATCTAACATGATGGATAAGTATGTTTAAGAAGGTTTATGTTTTTTTTAATTGCAAGTGCAAATCAAGCCAAGTATGTTTTTGAACTAGTTATTGATAATTGAATACAAGCATTATCACGATTGGTGTTGTTATAGAATTAATTGTACAAAACTACCTCTTATGTTGAATTCAACAAAAATGAATCTATTAATTTCAACTACCAACTTTTATTTGTATACAAATTGATTGAAACATGTTACAATTGTCTTGAAGTTAATAAATATAAAGTACGTGATATTTACCTATTTAGTTATCAATAAATGAGTTGTCCTACGTAAAACTAGAAGCATCAGCAAATAGATTTAGAAATTGTCAAAGCCTTAATGCCTTCCTGAATGATAGTCCTGATGATGACTGATAAAATACATACATTATAATCTTCAATGTATTTAAAATTTTAAGTTGTTTATTATTATAGATCCTATAATGGCACTTAGTTTAAGTTTGTTACAACTAACTCTACTTCTAGTTAGTAACTAGAAGCCAGTATACATATAGGAGGACTGGAGGAGTACTAGATGCAAAGGCAGATTTTACATGATAATATATTTCTTATTTTTTTCTTCATATCTTCTCCATTATCTTTAGAATAATGCACTTCCAATGTATCTGTTAACATGTCTCGTTTGGAGATTCCATTTTCCAAAGATGTAGACACTGACCATAGTTCACCTAAGATGCAAATGAAGCACTACAATCTCAAATGATAACTCTCTTTCAGATAATCCAATCTTAATGCACATGCAAATGGATTAAAAACTCTCATATAATAGAAAAAATATTAAGAATTCTCTATTGAGAATTTCAACTACTATTGTACTCTCACAACAATCACCCATAAATTTTTTGTATAACAAGAACCAAAAACTTATGTAATCTTAATTTATTTTTTCTTAAAATAACCCAAGGAGCTATCATACTAAAGTGTAAAAAAGGGTTAAAGAGGCTTTCAATAAGTGATGGTTCTTTTATTTGCCTCATTTAGCCATGCTTCTGTCATACTCATACCACCAAGTGTAGAGTAGCCTACAGTCTATATACCCCACTAACAAACATATCATAAACCATGTGGATCATGGCTTCGAGCTATTTCTTCGGTTGCAATTAAAGCTGCTGCAACGTTTGCAATTTGCATGCAGTTTATGCTCTCACTTTACAATCACTCCACCTAGCACATGCTCCACACTTCATCACCTTCTCCCTCACCAAAGCGTGCAGTAACAATCACAATCACCACCATTCCATCACATCACAGAAACCCATGATATTCTTCTCTGTTCTCTAACGCTATCCCACTATGTCTTGCCTCTATTGGGTAACCTCTCTAACAACATTCTACTAGCTTCATTCAAGATTCCCATGCTAGATTCTCTTCTTTTCAAATTATTAAATTTAAATTAAAAAAGGGAGTAACCAAAATGAGAATATTCAATTTCACACAAATGCAAAAGAAATTTAAAATAATAATATTTTAAAGCCATAAGCTATATCATTGAGTCACGCCTAGTCTGAGATTCAAACCACTCTAGAACACGACACAAGGTAGAATCATAAGAATTCCAAAAACAAAACAAAAAAACAACAACAACATCGTGGTTACACATGATACTATGAAATCCTTGTATTCTTATACTAACTGAAAAAACCGAAGAAAATATTTCCTTCTTCAACTAGCAATGGTCCACGTCATATCATTCTCGAAAATCCAATGGCAAACCTCAATTTTTCCAGGTTCCGACCCCAAAGCTATGAAAGCACCATGCTCTGGGCCCCATGATGACGTGTCAATATGACAGATGGCAACACCATGATTAATCTTTAACTTAGTTTCCAAGTCAAGAATTTCAGCTTCATAAACTCTCACTTTGGGGACAGAGTGACAATAATACAATAAGTAAGGGTACAGAGTTTGATGACATGAAACCGATTTAGTCACTTTTCCACCGTTGATTCCGTAGACTTTTCCAATCATCACACTGTTTTTTGACCCATTCACATTCTCAGTTGTTTTCACAACCACATTGGGACCCAATACAGAAACCGCAAAATCAACCATAGCCTCAGCGGATCCAACGCACCGTTTTGTCTCACCCACGCTAGGAGCCCTCTCGCACTCTCCAAGCGCGTTTTTAATCACGCGCGCTGTCGCTGAACCCTCCCGCGCGTGGAAGGTTTTCTTTATATCCTCCAACATCAAGGATGAAAATGGTAATTTCGAAGAAATAGATAGGGGTAAAAACGACCTTTCAGGCATTTTATCTCTAATATCTGGCATGACCATTACATTTCCTTCTTTCAACATTGACTCTCTGAAAAATTTACCCCTCTCAACGAACTTATTCACGGTTTTGCCACTGGATGTAGTGAAATTGTTGTAGCTAGAAAACGACACGCCGTTTTTGTTGTAGCCTTTGAACGCGCGTCCCAATCCGTAAATTTTGAATCCAATCGCGGTTTTACCAGTGGCACCTTTTCCATATTCAGTGAAAGTGTCGTTTCCTTCGTTAAACGATTGCCCGTAGTTCGTGAATGAGGCGGCGCCGGATTTAGATTTTGAACCGTAGCTTTGAAATGAATCATCGCCGACGTTGGCGCGATTCCGGTAACTGACGAATGTATCGGAGCCTGAAATAGAACCGGCGCCGTAGGTTTTGAAAGTGCTCCGGGGATTATTACCGTTGAAACTGTACGATGTGAAAGAATCATTGGCGGATCCAGTTCCGAGTTCACCGTAACCGGTGAAAGATGATTGAAGAATGTTGGAACTCACAGCGTAATTGGTGAAATCGCTGTTGCCGCTGCGGACGCGTTTGCCGTAGCTGTTGAATGATTCTGATCCGGAATTTGTTTCGTTGCCGTAGCTTGCGAAGGAGAGTTTGTGGTTGCTAGCAGAGGAGTCGTAGGTGGTGAAACCTAGGTTTGGATCATTGACGAGTTTATCGTAGCTTTTGAATTCGCCGGTGCCGGAAGATGAACCGGAACTGTAGCTGGTGAAGTTTGTGTTAGCTACATTGCCGTTTTCTGCGTAGCTGTTGAATTGTCCGCTATGGCGAGTTGAGGTTGTGCTGTATTTTTTGAACGAATCGTTGTTTGTGTTTAACCCGTTTGAATAGTTTTTGAACGAGTCGACTCCACCGAGTCGAGACGAACCATAAGTTGCGAATTTTTTGTTTGAGTAGAGTGCGAAGTTGGCATCATTCTTGGTGGTGGATTTTTTGGATTGGTAATATTGGCTTGGGTGGTCGAAGGAGCAGAATAAGTATGGTGTGGAGCAGAGGGAATTATGGAAATTTGCAGATAAGGGCTCTTGTTTGAGTAGATTTACTAAATTGGCGTAGTGTTGTGGTGTGAGAGGGGAAGCTTTAGAGAGAAAGAAATTAGGGATTGGATTTGGAAGTTTGTTAGAGATTTTTGTGTTCCAGTAACGAATGAGTGAGGCTTTGGGACTGAAAGGGTTTGTCTTTTGTTTGAAAGAATATTCTTGTGTTTCAGTGATTCCTTCGTTGCCAATGGTTACTACAGAACCCTGCATTCATACAAAATTAGTAAGACATAATTTACATATAAGAAAATAACAAGTAAATATACTATACGACTATTATGCATTTGTTTCTTACATGGAAAAAAGAGAGTGAGAAGAGCAAGAAGATGAAGTGAATTTTCATTTTTGTGATGGTGAGTTAGTAGTGGGTGTGAGAATGATATATAAGAAAAAGCACATATATAGGACATTTGGGGGACAATAAATTTATGGTCTCCCCAAACATATAGTTTACTTTTCTCTGCAAAAGCATTGCATCCATGAGTAGGAAACTAAAGTAAGAACCTTCCTTTTCTTTATGTTTTTTCTTTATTCTTTTTACTTTTTGTGCATTATATATGTAAGTATGGGTATGTTTGGTGTGATAATACTGATGCACTTAAAAAATACTCAACATGGTGCTCATTAGAGAGTGAAATGTGGCAGGACAGTTGCCTCGGTTTTGTTAAGAAAAAATGAGGTGAATATGGGGGTGGTGCTAGCTAGTTAGACATTGATTAGTGGTCAACAAATGCTTCTAATAAAGTTAACCTCATCGAGTTTATAATAATGATAATCAAATGGATACTGAAAACGGAATCAGATTAACATTGTTCAATGGATTTGATAATATAAAGTTTAATTTAATTAAGCCAATCCAATTGTTAAATACTTGGATAGATGTTTCCTTTTTGTCTTTAGCTAAACATTAATCGATAAGTGGGCCTATTTCTTTTACTCAATTGGTCTTACTAATTGTGTTTTGGAAAGATTCTTCCCTTTGGATTTGTGAATTTTATTTTCAAATTAAGAGTCTAACATCAAACTCACTTACATTAAGTATATTTATTGTGTATAAAAATAACTAATAAAAAATTTGTGTGGATGCATTAGATTTGATCTCGTGCACACATTTTTTCACAATTATTAACAGAAGTTAGTGTGTGTGTGGAAGACCATTGAAAGACCACTAGACGCACGTCTCTTCAAAAACTACAACTTGTAGTTTCTTCTTTTCCACGTTAAAACAACATTGGAACGCGGGAAAGACATACCAAACGTACATTCAAACATATACTTAGAAAACAAAAAAAATTTGACATATATAGTTTAAAAAGATAAATAAAAAAATCAAATTTTAGAAATAATTACAACACTATTATTTTGTATCCATAAATAAGGATTGTCTTGTCGGGTATTATGAGAGAAGCAACTCTTTGTGAAGCTTAGTAAGTGTGAATTCTGGATGACCGAGGTGAAGTTTCTTGATCATGTAGTATCGCAAGGAGGCGTAGCAGTGGATCCATCTAAAGTGGAAGTAGTTATTAATTAGGAAAGGTCGAAGAATGATTCTGAAGTCATTAGTTTCTTAGGGTTTGAAGGATATTTTAGAAGGTTCATCAAAGGTTTTCTCAGTTGGCTTTATTGATGACCTGCCTTACGCGAAAGGAGATTTCTTTCAATTGGGATTCAAAGTGTAAACAAATTTTAGAAATCTAAAGGAAAGATTGACTGGCGCACCTGTATTGATTATAGGGGTGGCAAAATGGATGGATTGGATGGATATGGATTGGATCCTTAATGGATGGATCAAACCAATCCATTAATCCATTACAATCCATTAAACTCTCTAAATAAAAATTCAATCCAATCCATCCATTAAGGAATAAAATCCATCCAATCCATCCATTAACAAATTTCTAATGGATGGATATCCATCCATCCAAAAGATAATTAAAAATATTTTATTTTTTTAAAATTTCATAAAAATAATAATTTACGTATTTTAAAATAGTTTTTCGTTTTTCTGAAAAATAATTGATTTTTCGTTCTTCCGAAAAAATTTGAATTTTCGTTTTCTAAAAAAAAACTCGATTTCTCGTTTTTCCAAAAAAAACTTGTGTTTTTTGTTTTTTTCGAAAAAACTCAATTTTTTCGTTTTTCTGAAGAAAAAAAACTCGATTTTTCGTTTTTTCTGAAAAAGACTCGTTTTTTTGTTTTCCCAAAAAAAACTCGATTTTTTTCGTTTTTCCCAAAAAAAAACTCGATTTTTTCGTTTTTTCGAAAAAAAACTCGACTTTTTTCGTTTTTCTGAGAAAAAACTCGATTTTTTCATTTTCCCAAAAAAACTCGATGTTTTCGTTTTTCGAAAAAAAACTCGATTTTTTCGTGTTGCCCAAAAAAACTCGATTTTTTTCGTTTTTTCCAAAAAAACTCGACTTTTTTTGTTTTCCCGAAAAAACTGGATTTTTTTGTTTTTCGTAAAAATACGATTTTTTCGTTTTTTTCGAAAAAAAAATCGATTTTTCAATTTTCTGAAGAAACTCGTAAATAATTTTAACGATTTAAAGTAAAAAATAAAAATAATTCATTGGATTATCAAAATGTGTTGGATGGATTGGATCCATCCATGTACATAAATGGATGGATTTAATCCATCCATTAACTTAATTTTTTATTTGGTGGATGGATTGGATGGATTTTTTGGTGGATGGATCGGATGGATTTTAGGTTAATGGATCCAATTGCCACCCCTAATTGATTATTCCCGATCCTAGTAAGTCTTACGAGGCATTTTATGATGCCTCTAAGAAAGGATTAGGTGGAGTCTTGATGCCTAATGGGCAAGTGGTGCCTTACGTTTCTCGATAAATGAAAACTCATGAAGAGAACTATCTGACACGTGACCTTGAGCTAGCAATTGTTGTATTTACTTTGAAGGTGTGACGTCACTAATTGTACGAAGTACACTATTAGATGTTTAGTGACCATAAGAGCTTGAAATAATTATTCGATCGGAAAGAGTTGAAAATGGGACAAAGGAGATGAATGAAGTTCTTGAAGGATTTCGACTTTGAACTAAAGTTCCATCCAGGCAATGCAAATAAAGTTTCGGGTGCGTTAAGCCGGAAATATATGCGCAAGGCTGAGTTAATGATGTTGGAATATAAATTGTTGGAAAATTTTTGAGATCTTAATCTTTAGTTTGCTTGGACTCAAAATGGTGTAATGATGGGGAATTTGAATATTACTTCTCACTTAAGTGTGTTGTATGCCAGCAAGTAAAGATTGAGCATCAAAAGCTTGGTGGATTGTTGCAGCCATTGGAAGTTTTGGTGTGGAAGTGGGACACTATTTCTATGGACTTTGTAGTTGGGTTATCTCGCACTTAGGGTGGTTACGACTTGATATGGGTAATCGTGGATCAATTAACTAAGTTAGCCCATTTTCTAACCATAAAGACTACTTACAAGGCAATTCACTTGCACGGTTGTTCATTTCGGAGATTATGAGGTTGCATGCATGGTGTTCCCATCAATATTGTGTCAGACAGTGATCCCAAGTTCACTTCGAGAATTTGGGAAGCCTTTCAGCAAGCCATGGGATCAAATATGTGTTTGAGTACGTGTAATCATCCTTAGACGGACGGTCACACCGAGAGGATGATTTAGACCTTGGATGATATGCTAAGAGCGTGTGTGCTTGACAGTGGAAATAAGAAAGATCTCTTATTGATGATTGAATTGGCATATAATAACAGTTACCAGGCAAGCATTGGCATGGCTTCGTAAAAGGCTTTGTATGGAAAAAGACGTAGGACACCTCTTTGTTAGACGGAAGTTGATGATGAAGGAATCTTAGGACTAAAAATTATTCAAGGGACCGCAGAAAAGCTAAAGATGATTCAAGAGAAAATGAAGAAAGCTCAAGATCGCCAGAAAAGTTATGCAGACCATAGATGGAGACCGTTGGAATTCATAGAAGGTGATCACATATTCTTGAAAGTTACTCAAGGTTAAGATTTAAAGGACCTTTTAAGTCACGGGAGTTAAGCCCAAGATACGCGGGACCTTACTATATCATTGGAAGGATCAGAGAAGCATCTTAAAAATTCACTTTACCACCCTCTCTATCCGGAATTCACAATGTTTTTCATGTATCACACCTTCAGAATTTCATTCCCAATTCTCTTCAGCATGTTCTTCCAGATACCGTTGATGTAGAAGTAGCGAGACATAGCAAAAATATAGATTTTCTAGGCTGCAGCATGATAGCTTAGAGAAAAATACTTTGGTTCTACATATATGTCAAAGTATCTGGAAGAACAACACAGAGTAAAATACTTTGGTTATTGTTTCCATCATAAAACGAGAAACGTAACTTCGATTGATACGAGGCTTAAAGCATTTGAAATCTAATCTAATGGGCTAATATATGGTAATAAAAAACCATGATTTAAACCAATAATGCTTTGCATCTTTATGTGAGCTAATTTATGTTTAATACATGCTTGACTTGTTTGTGAATAATAACTTGATTAACCTTATGATGATGATGATGATGAGTGAGGAAAACTTAGGATGGAATTTAGGTAAATGAACCAGTAAGATAACTTAGGCTAGGATAGATGACGCAGGTTCCAAAAACCAACCCTTCGGAGAAGACAGTGGTTTCAGCCACCTACGTTGGCGCTGACCAGCCCAGGTCTTGTGTGGCCAATCTGAGGCACGTTAATGGCCAGTCAACATTCAGACTTCCCTCTCTCCACTTCTGATTGGATGACTCAAACACTGGGCCACGTTTTGACTATTTATTTTGAAAATTCAAATTAAAATTTGGTTTTAATATTTATTGATTAACGTTTGTTATGTTATCAACAAGCGCAATATGGCTCAATGGAAGGAAGGCGCGTCCAAAGGCTTTGATAGGCAAGGGCATGGGTTCGAGCCCTGCCTCTTGCACTTATTTTTTCATAAATTATTTGTTTATTCTTGTTCATAGGTCCAGTACATCTAATCAACGTGCGCATATGGTACACCCTCTTATCTCTGCCTTTGGATCTTAGGTGATCTAGATCTGAAGCCCCATAAAGTGCTCCCTATGGTGTACCCTCAGGGAGCAACCACACAGGATCAACGTAGATCCTTGGATCCTCTCCTTTGGGCATAAATTCATTTTGATCCACACCTCCCCTCTTTCTAACTACACCCCAGGCCCATCTAATTTTCTTTTATTATTTCTCTTTGATTTTATTTCTTATTTTTAGGGTTAAATATACGCCCCCCTTTAATGTTAGCGAGTTTAGGTTTTAGCCCCTAGTAAAGTTTTTTTAAAACGAAAATTATACCTCGTACCCCTACCATTATCTATCTACCCCTACAATTTTTCAAATATTCCAATTCTAGCCTTTTAATTTAAAAAATAATTTTATTATTTAATATTTATCATTTCACACCCCTACCAAACTGAATCGGATAACTTGTAGTCAAGTTATCCGGTTTTTAATTTTTCTTCACCGGATAACTTGCAGTCAAGTTATCCGGTTTGTAATTTTTCTTCACCGGATAATTTGCAGTCAAGTTATCCGGTTTGTAATTTTTCTTCACCGGATAACTTGCCGTCAAGTTATCCGGTTTGTAATATTATAGATAATGATTTTATTTACTTTTGACTACGGTTTTTCTTTGTTGCCTAAAATTTTTATTTTTTATTTTATTTACTTTTAGCCAATGTTCCTTGTTGCCTAATTTTTTTTTTTAATTTTCGGGTCAGTTAAAAACTATGCACCATCATCATTTTAAAATGGTTTTAGATTTTTTCCTAACAACCCTTTCATATTTCCATCATATTTTGACTTCATCAAGATTAAATGTAGTGTTGTAACGCTGCAAACTACTTTCAAGATTACTGACTGACCCCACAACGTATGAGTGAGGAAAACGTATGATGAAAAGACTCGTGTTAGTTTGTGGGGTTAGTCGGTAATCCTGAAAGTAGTTTAAGGCGTTGTAGACACTACATTTAATTTTGATGAAGTCAAAATATGATGAAAACATAAAAGGGTTGTTAGGAAAAAAAATCTAAAACCATTTAAAAATGATGATGGTGCATAGTTTTTAACTAACCCGAAAATTAAAAAAAAATAATAAAAAGTTTAGGCAACACGGAACAACCGTGGCCAAAAGTAAATAAAATAAAAAATAAAAAAGTTTAGGCAACAAGGAAAAACCGTGGCCAAAAGTAAATAAAATCGTTATCTATAATATTACAAATCGGATAACTTGACGGCAAGTTATCCGGTGAAGAAAATTACAAACCGGATAACTTGACTGCAAGTTATCCGATGAAGAAAAATTACAAACCGGATAACTTGACTGCAAGTTATCCGGTGAAGAAAAATTACAAACCGGATAACTTGACTGCAAGTTATCCGATGCACTTTGGTAGGGGTTTGAAATGGTAAGTATTAAATAATAAAATTAGTTTATAAATTAAGAGGATAGAACTGGAATATTTTAAAAAATGTAGGGGTAGAGGGATAATGGTAGGGGTATGAGGTATAATTTTCTTTTAAAACCCTCTTGCAATTTGCATATTCTCTTGCTATAGCCCCTGTTGAGCCCAGATTCCATTTTTAAATGACTTGGCAGTCTGACTAGATTTTAATTTTATTTAATATTTAATTTTTAGAAGCCACGTGGAATTCCTTAATGCCACGTGGAATTCCTTAATTATTTTATTTGATTTTTAATTTTTTATATTATGTAATATTATTTATTTTTCACGTTTTTATTAATTTTTTATTATTTTCTTAAATTATTTTATTAATATTTATTTAAGAAAATAAATTTACAAATTAATTATTAAAATATTATTTGGGCCTTGTATAATTTTAAGTCCCAATGTCACTTCTAATTCAATCCATTTCTCTCTATCTGTTTTTAAGTTATTAATGCACCTGAGTGTTTCCTTTATAAACACTAATTCAATCTCTATAACAACTGATGTGGGACTCTATCAAATAAAACAAGACTGTATGCTTGGTATTACTTGCCCGGTTGCCCCTGTCTCCTAAATAGAATATGTCATTAGAAGTGTAGGGTAGCTTAGCAACATTACAATAACATACATTGATTAACAGATAGATAACAAGGTAACAAGGTTACACTATTTATGTCCTCCCATTGAGAGAAATGGACAACAACAAAAGAAAGAAAAAAAGAAGCTGACGTTAAACTAGAGAGTTCTTGAGCTTAACCTTACAAATAGGTTTATTTGAGAATGCATGAGATGCAACAACATAAGCCCATGACTTGAGATGTTGTTTCATTGCCACACCATCCTCTAATGGAGGCATTTCATTTTGCAGCTTAACAATTGCAACCATTTTCTTCCTCCTCTTTTTCCTTTTTTTTTTTCTCTTACTCTCTCAGTTTTTTCATCACTTCTTCTTATTCTCCAAGCGTCGACAATGAACACGCTACAAACAATGATGCATTTGATTCTTGGATTAAAGATGAAAATAGACGAGTAAAAAAGGTACAGCAGGTTCATGTGTTGATGTAGCAAAGACGTTAGTGTAGAACCAAAGAGAGTCTAGACTCAGAGTCACCCGTGAACCATCCATGATTCTATTTGCTGAAACAAAAATGAACTTGAAAACAATATATTTGCTGAAACAAAAATGAACTTGAAAACAATATGGAAAATGACAAACATTGCCAACACGCTACCTTATTTTGAAAGTCCGTCTATTAAGGCTGTAAGGGCACGAACATCGGGATATATGCATGGAATAAGCATGCAAGCTGCACCAACATGCAAAAAAACGAAAGCACTAACGCGTTGGATTAGAATAGATTACAGACCTTACGTCATCGGGAGAGATTACAGACCTGGACGACCTCTTGGTATTGTTCTTAGTATTGCTACTTATTTTTGGCATTGTTTCTCAAAACTGTCTAACCTTAAAGTCCCACATGTAAAATAATTGTCCAAGTAGAAGAGTATATAAACCTATTTTCTAGTTTCTACATTACTTTTCAAAATTCTAATTAATGAGCTTTCTAAAGACATATTGTACATTAAGCCCACTAGATATATTTTAATAACTAATTTATTAATATAATTTCATAAAAGAATATTAGTAAAAATAAATAAAGTATAATTTAAAAAAACGTAAATTAAAAATGTTAATAAAATATAATTTAAAATAAAATAAAATAAGATACAAAATATCCACGTGGAATAAAAAATTAATTAAAAAATAAACAAATACCACGTTGCCTGACACATATGCGGTTAAGAGAATCTTTGTTGGAATGTGACAGACAGGGGGCATATTGAAGGAATCTACAGATTATAAGGGGGGTTTAAAAAAAAAAAACTTTACTAGGGGCTAAAACCTAAACTCGCTAACATTATAGGGGATTTGTATATTTAACCATTTTTTTACTAACTTTTTTTGATCACATGATTTTAATTAAAATCAACCAATCAAAAAATAGAATAAAAATCTTAATAATTTTTTTTATTAATTGATTAGTTTGTAAATCATCTTTTATTTAATCTTAATTAATATATAATCAAAAAAAAAAACTAGACTTTTTTAAAAATATCTAATTTTTTCTTTTCAATTTATTTTAATTGGTTTAATTTGTATACAACTAACAATAATTTTAATTGATTTTCTTACTTAGGATTTACTTCTTTTAATTTATAAATAATTAGGATTTAGACTTCTAATTAAAATCCATCATTAAAAATACAGAAATGTATGAAACCAATTAATTTAATTCTTAGGGTTTATAAATTACACTTAGACTTTTTTAGGATTCGATTATTAAAATTGATTTAATTAATTGAAATTAGAATTAATTAACCACTCAAAAAAACTCCCTCCTTTTCCTAAAGCCCAAACCTTTGTCTCATTCCATATCTGTTGCATTTCAATTTTTAGAACAAGTGTATAGGATAGGATGTATGAAAGACATGTAATAGTATAGTCTATTTTTTTCCGCATTTATTTCTTTTTTATGTAACGGCTAAGGGGTGTAATAGTCTAGGTCCATTTATTTTTTCCGCACCCTTTTTTTATTATTTTATGATTATGTATCTCTTCCAAGACCTTGTAATAGTAACTAGGACTATGTCTCTATTTTTACTTTCTGCACCTTTTATATACCTGTTAGATGTATTCCTTAGGATTGTATGGTAGGATAAAATTAACCGTTAGATCACATGTAAATTCAAGATAAAAAACAATTGAAAACAACACACCTTCACACATGCATCTTTAGGGTGGTGTCTCTTTGTCGCCTTCTCGATTATAATGGTCAAGTCCCTCGAATGTAGAGGTACCTTAGCAAAAGATGACCCTAAATACATCATCATAGTCCCTTCAAATAAAGATCATAGTCCCTCGATGTCCCTACGAGTTGCCTACGAATAAATGAGTTTGTCCCTCGAAGTCCCTTCGGAAAAATGATGATAGTCCCTCCAAATTGCTAAGGTATCTCTACCCTGTTGCCCTCAATGACCATAGATGACCCTTTGCTCGTCCCTTCACCTCTAATGGATAGGACTAACTTCCCTCAAATGGTATGGATGGTACTATCCCTAAGGAAAGTAATAAGTATAAGAAAGACCAAACAATTAGGGTAAGTTACTCTTAACTGCTTGCTCAAAAGAAAAATGTTTTTTACACCACCTATTTTCAAACAAACATTTCAAAACACTTCGCATACATTCTTGAGGACTGATACAAGAATCATTCCAAAGTTTTGCCTTACTATTGACACCTCCTTTTCCAAAACACACACACACACAAATCAAACAAACAAATGAAGTGAGCTAAGCAATTAAGAGCTCATGGATAACCATGCATACAAAGGGTGCTAATACCTTCCCTTTGTATAACCTACCCCCGAACTCAAAGTCTTTAAAATTTATTTCTTGTTATTTTATGTCTTTCCTAAAATTGGATAAAATAAAAGTCGGTGGTGACTCTTGCTTACCGCAACTTGTTTTGCGAAAAACAAAACAAAAAGTCAGTTCTCCCACCGCATTACAAGGATACAAGGATTCGTAACCCGTGTTGATAATCCTAGACAAAGGCTTTCCTGGGGGGAAATATGCCTTGGTATGGTTTCCAAATAGTGATTGATTTGAGTTGATGAACTCTAGCGTACATGTTCCCATACAATGTAAAAGTCCTCTAGGAAATCGATTAGATACCCTAAAGAATTGAGTGGACACATAATATAGGGAACTCACCAAGATTATTATCTCACCCTATTATTATTGTTGTTTTTCAGGAAGTTCTTTGCAGGTGAAAGGTGTTAGGAGTAAATTAATGGTAAATTCATGTGTTAATATAAGTGATTTCTTCGCTAAACTAATGCAAATTGTGATAAATCCATAGGTTTTTATTAAGAATTGAACTGAACAAGTTTAGTTCGTGCGTAAAGCAAATCGAATCACTTGTGGGTGTTATTGTTGCAGGTTTAGAGCTGAATTGAAGCTTGAGAAGAACATGAGGAGGAAAGAGAGCTGGAAGTCTCAAAGGCAGAAGAAAAGGATGGAAATTGCAAAGAGCGCGCCGCGAAAATGTCTCTGTTTTGAAGCGCGCCACGCCAGTCCGATGCCGCGCCGCGGCCTCGGCGTTAAAAGCCCAAAACTTCTATTTAAAAGCCCTAGCTTCCAAGAGAAAAATAACTTTGTGAAGAGCGAAATTAGGAGAGCAATCTGAAGGTGCAGCCACAATCATCAATTGAAGACCAATTCTCTATCAAGCGAAGACATTCCTTTGATGAAGATGAATTCTTCCATTAATCTTTGTGTGTTCTTCATGTCTATGGAGAGCTAAATCCCTCTTGTTGAGTCTAAGGTAGTAGTTAACCTATGAATATACATTACCATTGATTAATTCCTGTGAACAATTGTTTGAATTTATTATCAATAAGAAACCTTGTTTCAATTTACATCATTGTTGAATCTTCGATCGAAAGAGAGGATTTTTACTTTTGCCCTAGGTTACTATATTGGTTCAATTATAATTTGCAGAGATGGAATTGTGATTGGGTTTTCATAATTATCGTTCTTAATTACTATTATCGATATTGATATTTGGAGAGATCGAATCTCATACCGGTAAAAGTTTATCTAATTTGATTTGCAGACATGGAATCTTATTTGAGGATAAGTGAAGATAATGATTCAAAGGATTGTTCTATTGTGAATTAATTGATAATTGTATAGGATTAGGTTGATGAACCCTAAAGGCTCAACATCTTTCTTTACTTGTTAACACAAAGTCCTTTACTTGCTTTTAATTTATTGTTTACTTTTGATATTATTAGAATCATAAAACAATCCAACTCAATTTTCCTAACTCGAAATAAACAACTATAGAACGGCAGTGATATTAACCAATCCCTGTGGATACGATATATTACCGAAAATATTTACCCAAAAATACTTTCAACAAATTGGCGCCGTTGCCGGGGATTGGTGTCAATATTGCACGCATTGCAATAGTTCTTATTTTGAGTTTTAAGTTTTATTTTCTCTATTTGGTTGTTTCACGTGTTTGCTAGTTTTTGCAGAAGATCGTGTATGCGCAGCAAAGTTTCTAGCGATCAACTTCTTTTTGATCCCGAGATCGAAAGGACCGCTAGGAGGCTAAATAGCAAAGCACGAAGAAGAGCAAACATAGCAAAAGCAAGAGACAACACAACCGCGACATCGTCACAACAACTTGAAACCATTGACGAGTCGCAAGAAGGACTCTTCTTTCACGAACTATTCACGGAAGAAGAACCGGAAGTTATTTTACAACCTACTGTTGGCAACATGGCGGCTAATGGTCCATGTGCTAATAGTCCAAGACTCAATCCTCAGTTCGCTAGAACTGCCGCCAACGGGCGACCGACAGAACTGAAGACCGGTATCATACAATTGATTTGTGCAAGTCCTTTCGCCGGATTGGGCCATGAAGACCCGTACACGCATCTTACTCGATTCTATGAGTTAGCAGGTACCACAGGTGTCGCTCAAGCTGATGAGGAAGCATTATTTAAGAGGTTGTTCCCACACTCTTTGTTATCTAAGGCAAAAGATTGGTATCTGGATCAACCCGAAGCAGTGATGACTAATTGGAACACATTGGAAGAAAAATTTCTGGAAAGGTTTTACTCTCAAAACCGATTCTTCGAAGCAAAAACAGCAATAGCAGTCTTTTCTCAAGGTAGTAATGAATCTTTGAATGAAGCATGGGAAAGGTATAAAGCTATGTTGAGAAAGTGCAAAGGACACGGTTTTACAGACGTTGATCAAATCCATATGTTCCGTAACGGTCTCACAGCTACAAACAAGACACTTTTGGACGCCACAGCTGGTGGTTCACTCATGTCCAAAACACCTGCGGAAGCTACTCAGATAATAGAGCGAATGGCTCTAAATGATCGTCAAGGCAACCATGATCGAACGGTAAGAGATAAGAAACCCGGAATGTTGGAGTTGAACAACAGTGATGCTCTACTTGCTCAGAACAAATTGCTAACTTCACAAGTGGAACTTTTGACACAACAAATGTCTAAATTACCACAACAGATCAAGGAGCTGAACGGGGTATCTAATTCATATCAAGTTGCTAAGTGCGAATTGTGCAAGGGAGATCATCAAACAGGATTCTGTCCACGAGTGCTAGAAGAAGAAGTGAATTACATGAATAATAACCAAGGACAAAGGCAGAATCAATATCAAAATCAGCCATACCAACAAGGTTATCCACCAATATATAACAATCAAGGGTACCAACAAAGGCCACCGAATCAAGGGTATCAACAACAAGCCTTCCAACCGTACACTCAACCACCACCACAACAAGGAGGACAATCAAAGCTAGAAGAAACTATGACACAATTTATGCAAATGTCCATGACAAATCAAAAGAATCAGGAAGCTGCAATTAAAAATCTGGAAACTCAAGTAGGGCAACTGGCTAAACAAATTGCAGCTACTCAGTCAAATGCAACATTCTCCGCCAACACTCAAGATAATCCTAAAGAGCATTGTAAAGCAGTGACGACTAGAACAGGTCAGAAAGGTGCTGAGAAAGAAGTTGAAATCAATGATATCGAGAAAGAGGATAATAATCAGGCTGCGGAAGATGAGGAGAATGAAATCATAGTGAGCACCATGAGCAAAGATGCTGAAAGAGAAATAGATGAGACCAAGAAAGAAAGAGGGATGACAGAGAAAAGAAAAAGTTCTAAGAAAAAGAAGGTAGATCCTGTGATACCAAGCCAACATCTACCATACCCCCACGCTCCGTCAAAGTCAGACAATGCCAGGCAATATAACAGGTTTATGAGCATCTTCAAGCAACTCCATATAAACATACCATTTGCCGAAGCATTAGAGCAAATGCCCAAATATGCTAAATTTATGAAGAAAATGCTCACAAAGAAAAAGGGATGCATAGATGAAGAAACTGTGGTGCTTGATGCTCAATGTAGTGCTATAATTCAAAGAACTACTCCAAGAAAGGAATCCGATCCGGGGCGAGTAACCTTACCATTAAATATTGGAGGTAATTTCACTGGCGATGGGTTAATTGATCTGGGGTCGAGCATCAACCTAATCCCTTTATCCATTGTCAAGAAGCTAGGGAATATTGTGATGAAGCCCACTAGTATGACTTTACAATTGGCCGACAAGTCTATCACTTCACCCTATGGAGTGATTCAGGATCTGCTAATTAAAGTAGACAAATTCTTCTTCCCGGTAGACGTGGTGGTTGTTGACATGGAAGAAGATCATGAGGTACCTGTGATTCTAGGAAGGCCATTCATGAAAACCGCTCGAATGATGATTGATCTGGATGAAGGGATCATGAAAATAAGGGTGCAAGATGAAGAGGTAAAGTTTACTCTGTTCAAGGCCAAGAAGCATCTCAAGAACAAGAGTGATATCTTCCAAATCGATACAACTAAGGGAGCAACCAAGGAAGACAAAAATCAACCTCCGAGCTACTTCCAAGTTGGACAAGAGGTACTCCTGTGCAACTCAAAACTAAGACGTCTCTCGGGTAAAGCAACAACAAAATGGTCTGGACCACTGATAGTAAAAGATATATGCGACCACGGTGTCATTATGGTAGAGAATCCACTGACAAAAGAGGTGAGAACCGTTAATGGAAAACGGTTAAAAGATTTCTTCGGGGGAGTGGAGCAACATGCACAATTTTTAGTTCCTTGAAGGCATGAACCGTCGAGCCATGCGACGTTAAACGAAGCGCTTGTTGGGAGGCAACCCAACAGAGTAAGTTCCTTAATTTTAAGTAAGTCCTTTTAATTTTTCTGTTAAATTCTATATGTTTATCATCAAATCAGTGCCATCAGCACAAGGGAAGTTACAAAAGAGTGAAGTGGGGAAACAAGCAGCAAAAAAGTTCAAAATTTTTAAAGGACCGCGCCGCGGGCATAATGTGCGCGCCGCGACGCCAAACAGAGATATTTGCGCGTCGCGGGGGTAACCTTGCGCGCCGCGGTGCTGCGAAAAGAATAATATATTCATTTTATTTGGAAACTGCTCAGTTCCCCCCTTTCTCTCTTTTGAAACTCAACCACACCCATAGAGCGAAATCTCACACTCTGGTTCACTCTCGTTCATCTTCGTTCCAAATCCTATCATCAATCAATCCTCAATAAGGTATGTCCCTCCTTTTTCACTCTTGTGTGCTAATAAGTTCTTTCTCTGCAAAGAACCCTAAATCTTAGGTAGGAGGAATCTAGTCGCATTTAAGCAAAACCCTAGGGTAGGTGACATCAAATTGTTGTGCAAATGCTGTATCCTGGTCTGTTCAGCAATATTGGGGATCCAAACACAGACCCCAGGCAGGGAAGAGTTTTCAGATACGCCGCAGCCGCGCCGCGGGGAACCGCAGCCGCGCCGCGACTGGAGAGTTTTTCTTAAAATTTTCTGTTCTGATTTTTTTTCTGCTGCTTTGTCTTTTGTTGTGATCATTGCAGATGCACCCAGCCAAGAGAGTACGCACAAAGTCAACAAGCTCAGGTCCTCGCGGATCGCGTGCTACGGGCAACCAATCCGAGAAGTTTTTAGGTCGGGCTCAAGCCGACAGGTTCAAGATTCTGGGCTCGAGAACCATCTTGGCTGAAAAAGTTGTTGTACCTCGGGGAGATGAAGATGCTCCTTATGCTAATATGTGGGGTTTTCTGGAAAACAGGAATTGGGAAAAAGTGTTTGAACCACACACAGTGATTAACTATGACATAGTCAAGGAATTTTATGCCAATGCAATCAAGACTACTGATGAATCTGTCGCTTACTCTTATCAGTCCTATGTAAGAGGCAAAACTGTGGCGTTTGACAGAGAGTCAATCAGTGAATTCTTAGGGGAACCACTCCAATTGGGTGAGAATGAAAAATGCTTCTACCGGCAGAATGTCAACAATTGTGTCGACTTTGTGGAACTGATGACGGAGAAAATTTGTACTAGGGGGCGAGGACCAGAGCTTAGTCGGCAAGGGAATCCAACTCACTACAACAGGAAGGATCTAAAGGTTTCAGCAAGGGGAATTCTGTCGGTGATCCTCTACAACATCCGACCAAGGACTCATGTCACCACCATTCCTCTTGATGTGGCTTTCTTAATAACCACAATCATGACGGAAAATTCTGTTGATGTCGCATTCATCCTCTCACAGGAATTGCGACGAGCTGCTTTGAGTGACACACAACATGGCATTAATGCCAAATGTGTGTTGCCATTACCTGGATTGATTATGGGGCTTTGTAAAGAAGCCGGAGTGGAAATTCCTGGACAGGGACATCACGTTATTAACACTTTTATTGATGATGTTTATATTGACAGGTTTTGTGCAAAGCCATACTACAGGGATCAAGCAACCGATCCTCCTCCAGCTGGACCTTCTGTTTCTGCAGCACCCCCTCAGGGTAGTGCAGCCCCTTTTGACCCTCTGGTAGCCCATCATTATTATTCTGCTATGTTTGAAGCAAATCAGAGGTCCCACATCTTTCTGCATGATGCTATGCAGCAACAATTCAGGAACCTGTCTGTAGCTCCTGAAGAGAGAACTTTCCCAACCAGGGAAAGCTATTTCACTTACTGTGGTTGGCCGGAGACCAACCCTTTTCCTAGTGGGGGGGATGCAGGTGGTGATACAGGTGCAGATGCAGGTGGCACTGCTGGGGCTGATAACCAACAACAGGAGAATGATGCGGATATTGAGGCTGATATTGATGCCATGTTTGTATGAGGTGATGAGAGGTGATGTAAGAGAGGAGTGATAAGAGTTTATTTCTGGTAACTGAGTTGATGATAATACTGCTGCTGTTTTATTTGTTTTTATCTGACCTGTACTCTGGTGAACCTTAGGGTCACTATGACTTGTCTATTGCTTTAAAATTTCTGTTAAGTATTGCAATTAGCTGTTTCTTCTCTGTTTCGATTTAGAGTGAGTAGTCCCATAGCATAATGAGAATCGCAAGCAAAGTACCAACAATGGAGCAACATGCGTGAAAGTGGTAGTGAGTGAAATTTTTTTTGAGAAAATTAAATTTTCACTTTCTTTTTCAATAAAGTGACAAAGCAGGTATGAATTTTTGAACTCAAACTCCTAATGTGTGCATGAAATTTAGGTTGTTAGTAAATTCTTAACAGAAGTTCTTTATGGTACACTATTGTATTGGATTGGTTTAGCCTTAACCATTGTGAGGAAAGCTTTCCATTGTTTACTATATGCAGGAGACCATCAATTGGGTTGACTTGTTTGTATCATGCTAAACCATTTGCTGCATCGTTTGTGGAAATCTGTGAAAATGATCTAGGCACTTGTTTGAATCTGAGAGTTCTTTTAGCCTATTCCAACGTAAAACTTATTTTCTTCTGTGAGAGTGTGATCCTTTGTTAACCATTCTTTGAGCCTGAGGTCAAGATAAGCATCATAATATGCACCAAGGAAAATACCTGGTGAGTTTTGATCTCAATAAAAAGTTTTGTTTCGAACCATCAATCATAAAATTGGGTGATGTGTTTTCTCTTTGACCCTTTTTAGAAAGTAGGGGAGCATTCATATAATCTGAATACAGGTTGATCTCCAAGTTGGGGAGAGTCACATTCAAAAGAAGAGTAAGTACTTATGGCAATCGGTGAAAGATAAAAAAGTCGTAGCTTGAAAAAAAAAAAGAGAAGTAACAACGTTTGAATATAACGATTGTTGAAAAAAAAAGTGAAAAAGAAAAACCAAGCTACGAATAGAAAAAGATGAACGGATGAGAGAATTAAAGTTATAGAGAAGAAGGAATGAGTTATGATTTGGATGCTTCCCTATATTAGGAACAACCCTTGATTATCTTCTTTTCTTTTAATCTAAACCGCATTACAACCCTAGAAAGACCTTCTGATTCTCAGATTCCACAGTACTTGATGCTAGCAATTGGGTGAACGTATGATATGGATCTTTGTTGATTTAATTGTTTGGATGAGTGTTTAACCCCTCTTTTATTCATCATACTTTTTGATGAGAGTGATTAGTGCTGATTCAATTACAATTATGTAGTGTCTTGAACTTCTGGAGGTAATTTGCTTTCAAAGTTTGTTTCATGTGTATATTCTGAGTTTGCAGGTAGAAGAGGAGTATTTGACTTAGTTACTAGATTGAACCACCTGAGAAAAACTTTTTGAAAAACTTGTTGCGCGATTGTCGGTAAACTTGGCTGGAGGTAAGTAATTTTGTTTAGGGACAAACAAAACTCTAAGTTGGGGAGAGTTTGTTAGGAGTAAATTAATGGTAAATTCATGTGTTAATATAAGTGATTTCTTCGCTAAACTAATGCAAATTGTGATAAATCCATAGGTTTTTATTAAGAATTGAACTGAACAAGTTTAGTTCGTGCGTAAAGCAAATCGAATCACTTGTGGGTGTTATTGTTGCAGGTTTAGAGCTGAATTGAAGCTTGAGAAGAACATGAGGAGGAAAGAGAGCTGGAAGTCTCAAAGGCAGAAGAAAAGGATGGAAATTGCAAAGAGCGCGCCGCGAGAGTCCTAGAGCGCGCCGCGAAAATGTCTCTGTTTTGAAGCGCGCCGCGCCAGTCCGATGCCGCGCCGCGGCCTCGGCGTTAAAAGCCCAAAACTTCTATTTAAAAGCCCTAGCTTCCAAGAGAAAAATAACTTTGTGAAGAGCGAAATTAGGAGAGCAATCTGAAGGTGCGGCCACAATCATCAATTGAAGACCAATTCTCTATCAAGCGAAGACATTCCTTTGATGAAGATGAATTCTTCCATTAATCTTTGTGTGTTCTTCATGTCTATGGAGAGCTAAATCCCTCTTGTTGAGTCTAAGGTAGTAGTTAACCTATGAATATACATTACCATTGATTAATTCCTGTGAACAATTGTTTGAATTTATTATCAATAAGAAACCTTGTTTCAATTTACATCATTGTTGAATCTTCGATCGAAAGAGAGGATTTTTACTTTTGCCCTAGGTTACTATATTGGTTCAATTATAATTTGCAGAGATGGAATTGTGATTGGGTTTTCATAATTATCGTTCTTAATTACTATTATCGATATTGATATTTGGAGAGATCGAATCTCATACCGGTAAAAGTTTATCTAATTTGATTTGCAGACATGGAATCTTATTTGAGGATAAGTGAAGATAATGATTCAAAAGATTGTTCTATTGTGAATTAATTGATAATTGTATAGGATTAGGTTGATGAACCCTAAAGGCTCAACATCTTTCTTTACTTGTTAACACAAAGTCCTTTACTTGCTTTTAATTTATTGTTTACTTTTGATATTATTAGAATCATAAAACAATCCAACTCAATTTTCCTAACTCAAAATAAACAACTATAGAACGGCAGTGATATTAACCAATCCCTGTGGATACGATATATTACCGAAAATATTTACCCAAAAATACTTTCAACAAAAGGCAAGGGCAAACTAGCTTGATGATCCTTGATGGCTTGATGTTTAGGATGGCGTTTCTTCCGATGTGTAGATATTCTTTTGAGATTGTCTAGATGATGATCTAGATATTAGTTTGGGTTTAAGCATCTTTGTATATATCGTGTCATAGTTGTATATTATTCTCTTGGGAATGTATAATAAATATTGTCGATAGGCTCTTATGTGTATTTCAGTACCAATTACACTATTGATGACACGTAATTACACCGCTTATTTGACTCGATTTGTGCATGTTTTATTTGCATTTTATTCTTAATTCTCTTTTATGTTGGTATTTGTGTATGTGTGTGTTTCAAATATTATGCTATTTATGAGCCGTGTGCAAAGAAACAGAGAAAAACAGAAGAAAAATGGAGGAAAAGGAGTTGATTGCACTCATGGCAACCACCATGGAGTTCACCATGCAGGTGGCCATGAGTGGTGCACGTCCCAATAGTTAAAAGACCAAGTCTTACCCATTATCACAGAATGGCGTTTTCCAAGGAGGTGTGGCGGTCGCTACACATCAAAGTGCACTTCAGATGCAAGTGGGCCTTACTAGTTCACCAATGCACCCAACTTACTCCTTAATACTCTCCCACGAATCCAGCAACCAAATCAAATTTTTAGGCTTTAGTTTTCATTACAAATAGGCCTTTAAACTTCACTTTTGAGGTATCCAAGCTTAGTACCTTAAGCCATATATTTTCACCATTTGTAAAGCTTTATTCCTTCGCATCAGAAGGTTATAGAAATTGATCGAGTACCAGAGCTTGGAGCATTTTATTTCTATTATTTCATTTCGGAGCATTTACTTTGAAGCCAATTTAATCTTCCCGCCATTTACATTCCTAAAGTTATTTCCATTGAACCAAGTTCAAGCCTCCGTTCGGAGCAAGTTTTCATTATATTCCGCACTTATTTATTTTAGTATTGCATATCTTTACTTCTCGCATTTTTTTCTTTCATCGCACGTTCTTCATCTTAATCAAACCACTTAACATGTTTAATTATGATTTCAAATCAAACGTTTGGTTAATTGTTATAATTATGTCAAGCTAACTTATATTTATTGGTATGTGAGGACCATTGGTTCGATAGTGCTCTAAATAGTTTTTTAATTAAGGAACTCTATTGAGATTGTTTTGGTTTTAATTATGACTTTTCTAAATTGTAATCTTGTCGGTTACTACGAATGTAGAAACCTTTATAAGCAGGATAAGATCGAAAACCGTCTGGTACGAAAGATTTAAGTTAATTGGTAATTAATTAATAAAGACACCGAACTCCATTTGTTATTTAATTAGAAAGATGATTATTTTGATAAAATACTATTAAATTTATTTTTCGACGCGTTTGTAAGTTTAAGGTACGGTTTGTCGATCCTAACATCGGGAATTCTTTAAAATATTATTTTCCAATCAAAATCACTTTTCAATCAAGTTAAGAGTCTAATTATTTAAAATACGTTTTATTACTTTAACGCAATACGTGTCGTCCACCGTGACAATGGATGGTATAATTTAAAGAAGAAATTTGGTTCTAATACGCGGAAGCAACTGTTCTCGTTTAATTAGTTCCTTTCAAAATAGAAAATATTATCCCATAGATACTTAATTTAAAAACAACAAGAGTGCCAATGAATCGATGTGATTCGCATTTCAACATTGTTTTTCTTATACTAATACAAACCTTTTATTTACTTTGCACAACTTCAATCCTATTTTATTAGCCTTAGATAAACATTGTAACGATAGATTGACGATTAGGTTTATGTAGGTTCGACACTCTTTATATTACTCTAATACGATCCATATACTTGCGGAAAGCACCGATCAAGTTTTTTGTGCCGTTGTCGGGGACCAATTACGTCAAATATCGTAACCATGTTGTTACACGTCTAGACTAAAGCACACCTTATAATGAATTACCCAAATTACCCCTAGAATCACCATTATAGGTATTTCAAGGGACCACAATATCCCTATAAATAAAACCTCGAAGTATTAGTAGACAACTTTGTCAGCACACAAACCCTCTCAAGGCTAGAATCTATAATGCGAAGGTTTGTGGCAACACAAACCATCCATAATAAGGAATTTAGAAACCAAATTCTTCACATCAATGAAACCCTTAGGAAACTAAACATTTTAGTCGAGTCTCTAGTAACTTGAAACCAATAATTAGAGACAAGAATATCATTGCTTGCACAAACACCTTTAGGCATTCCCACTAAAGGGAATAAACATGTTAGGACGACAAGTAGTGAGTAGAAAAACCTAAAGAAGTAAATGATGTGATCAAGAAAAAATATGTGAAAAAGTGACTAGAAATATTTTCACACCAAATTCGTTAGGAACCAAGATAGATTCACAGTCGGAAAGGTATAAGGCCCCACATAGAAGGGAAATTTTTTAAAACATAGAACGAGAGATATCACAAAACTTGATAATCCAATGCCTAATATAGAGCCAAGACTTATGTCACCTTATCTAAGATATGAACCATTCCATATTGAAAATAAACGAAAAGGTGAAGGATATGGGAGATGGATCGATAAATGGGCTTGGAAGTGACATATTTAAAATTAGTATCATAGTCGAGCTAACAACGTAAAACAAAGCTCTGCATGGGAGGCAACCCATGGTTTTTCCTTTTCTTTCATTTTATTACTTTTTTATTGCGATGGATTATTTCTACTAACCAGACTAACTTGTGTGATTTCTTGTATTTCAGATTTCATCCTTCTACATAGCTTATTCCAACCATTTTCAGGACGCATAACTTTGATGACTTGGAAATCCAGTTCCGAGATGACAATCAGAGGAACTGTTATGCAGTCCTGTAAGAGTGGCCTATGATACTGCATATAATGTTATGCAAAGTGTCATAGTTTATTCTCATAATGAAATTGGTGTATACCACCCTTCGACCTGAAACTATTATGGGCCTTAAATATGGACTCGAGTACTTTATTGTTGATCAAACTTTATTTGCAACAGGATAAACATAAACGCAGTTGATGGATATTCCAGAAATAAAGCTAAGGGACATGAGTAACCTAGATGGAATTTGCCCATCGCGTGTAACAAGATAAATGTTTAAGGGCCCAATATTGAATCGAACAAGGGTTAAATGGTCTATGCGTTGTGTTCAAAATAGACATGAGGGAAACGTGGTAATTGTATACACAAACATTATCCCATAAAGATTTTGTCAGATCACATGATATTTTATTGACTTGGGTAATAGTAATGTGTTTCTAGATACCGCTTACTGTTTATCATATTAAATATGAGATTTAATATAATTTCCAACATCATGAGAACCTATAGGGTCACACACATAAGGACATATTGAAGAGAGATAGAATATACAAGGAACTCCGTAAGGTACAATGTACTTAAGAGAATTACGGAAGGTACGACACACTTAAGTGAATTGTAGGCGCTTAAGTGGATTGTAGAACACCGTAAGGTACAATTCATTTAAGTTAAATATAATACCCCATAAGGTATGATGTACTTAAGTGGGCTTTTTAGTTCGCAACCCACATAAGTGGTTCGATAAATAGAACCCTTGTTCATAAGCTTTCACACATGATGAAATTCAATTTATGAAACCCTGGCCGTAATCTCTCTCTTTCTCTCTCTCTCACTTAAAGCCTTCACTCGTAGCAACTAGCACTCAAATTGAAGGAACTTTATTCGCGTGGACTGAGTAGGGGCATTTTTCTTCATTCAACGCTTGTGATCATTCCTCCAATTTTTCATCAAAGGTGTTAATCGCCACAAGAGGTAATTGTTCTATCGATGATCATGCATCATTCGTAAGGAACCACTAAAGGGAAATTTTTGTTTGTCGCTGCATTTTTTTTTGCAATTTCCCTTCATTTCTTACCATCGAATTTAAAACGATCCTATGGTTTTCTCAATTTGTTCCACTTGATCCATTAGGAAAATAGCACATACATCAATGTGGTTATTTATTGATTTTATCCTACTTAATCAATCTAAGTGGATTACACACTACTTTGGCTTCTTTAATCTTGAAGCATGTCACATTACTTAATAGTACGTAAAAACACTCTATTTTCGGTCCAATATCCTTGAAACGTAACATCTATACATGGAAACACAAACCAAAGCAAGTTTAACTACTAAAATCACAAGGCAAAAGGTAAACAAGTGAAAAAACAACTTTGTTAACTGTATAACCGGTTACCAAAATACATAACTGGTCTCATGTCGGTTCTGACTCATTAATTCAACATTTTCAAGAGTGGTAACCAATTCTTGACAGAGCGCAACTGGTTACGAGTCTGCTAAAACTAAAAAATTCACTTCTTTCTCATGTTTTCTCCAATCCAAAAACATTGTAAACATGTTATAACATAATATAAGGGCCAGAAACACATTATAAGGAACATGCAAATAATCACTCATAAGGAATCAAAATCATAGACATTTTTTCATAAAATTCAGAGAAGTCAAACATGTAACCATATATTCTAATCCTAGTCCTATCATGCATTGTTCCTAATGGTTCTATTCACAATTGAATCTTAAAAACTCCACTTTTTTTTATCAAAAACCTAGATTTAGGGATGATGAGATGAATGTGATGATAATTTCTTGATACTTTACACGCTATTGCTTTGTGTTTTTCAAGACTTCTACAAATTGAACACGCAAAAGCTTGATCAATACTTTTCACCCTCAGCTCGTTGGCCTTACTCGCCCTTCTCTCTCTCTCTCTCTCTCTCTCTCTCTCTCTCTCTCTCTCTCTCTCTCTCTCTCTCTCTCTCTCTCTCTCTCTCTCTCTCTCCTTCTTGGAGTTATTTTTCTCTATTTCATGTTGATTTCGTACTTAAGTTATTCTTGGTGAGGAGGGAAAGAGGATTAGAGAACATATCCCATTAACCAAGGAAGCCATGATTTCTTGAGAATAGGGTGTAACTTCATATTGAGAAGGTTAACAATAGAGAACTTTGTGTAATAACATGAAAAATCAGAGAATCACGAAGACCGCACCTATAGTTGGATTGCACTAACGTAGTTTGATTGAATTAAAATAGTTGGATCAACCCAATAACTTCGTACTTAAGCACTTCACCCCTACATGCCTTGGAGACTGTGTACACCCCATAATTGACATGTAAATGCATGGGTAAAAGCCTAGTTTTTGGCATGAGGCGGGCCTAATCCCGCAACAACCATAGGTGCCATGTAGATCGGCCTAAGACCGAGCTACCGCAATATATGTTTTTATGGGCATTTATCACGCTAGCGTACACTGAAATGTTTCCTAAATGCAATGATCGAATAATTAACCATCACGACTCTTCATGAGAATTAACCACATTTATGGCTCTTGTCTTCAATCAAACTAAAGATTCAATATAACTAAGAACGTACTTCAAATTGAAAATGAGAGATTCAATTAAATAGAAAAATCTCACATTGTGACTCTTTTTAACCAGCTTCGGATGAGTTGTTCAAAGTAGAGTTTTTCGCGTAAACACAACCATATTTAGTTTAATATAAATAAACACATCCTTAAAATTAATACTTTGTAAAATGTATGGTATAGAGCCTTCTACCATTCAAAAAGTTTGAAATATATGAATATTTTTCATTCTCAAATATTTCACTTACTATTTAAAAAATTTTGCAGCACCAAAATAAAAAAGTCACTTTATTTTTCAATCAGTAAATATTATATATTTTCACTTAATATTTATTATACGTTTAAACACAATATAGAAATATATTAAATTTGAAAAATGGGGAACGTAGGGGTGAGAAATAGATGATTCTTAGTTATATCATTCTAATTTTAAGCGCAATCAATTTTTTGGCCCATTATCATAATTATCTATCCAAAAAAACAATTTTTATATATTTTTTTCAGAAAAAAGATAAAAACTTAAAACCCTAAAAACACAGTCGCTCATAAACCCTCCCCCTCTGTACCTCCTTCCGGCGCAGCAGTTTGCCGTCGACATCAATCTCCGGCGAACTCTCATTTGCTTCAAACAACCGTTCTCTTTGCGAAACTGAATTGTAAGCATGTTACTGTAGCTTTTTCGATTTTGTATATACCATTTGTTTTGCTTCTTTTACAGCGAGTTTTCATTCATTTCTAACATTTTATGCTTAAAAATCGTGACTTGTTATTGGAAATTACGAATATTGCATAAATTTTGAGTAATTTGTCTAATTTTTCCTGTAACTATGTCTTATAGAAGTGCTACTTATGTAATCTGTTCAACAAAACCTAGTTACTAGTATGAAGTTTATTCTTTTGCTTTTTTTTTTTTTTTTTGCAGTTATCATTGTTTGCAATTTCAATCATGACAACTTTACTGGAACTCATTAAGGATGCGTCTGTTAATTCCAAATCACTTGATTTACATTCGGATTATCCGGTTGTTCTCAATCCGGATCAGATTTTTTCTAATTTGAAGTCTGAACTTAAAGATGATTCTTCTTCGTACCCTATTAAACCCGTTATTGGATGGAAAATTTCTAAAACTGATAACGAAATCATTGAGATCAACAAAAAATTTATGGAGGAGCTGAAAAGGAAGGTTAAGAGCACGAATAATTTGAAAAAGGATGAGTTTATTGGTAGTTTGATTTCATTTCTTGAAAACATTAGGAAGAAAGTTGGGGTTTTGATTGAGACCGGTGATTCCTCTGGTAGTGCTTATTGCAAGATTTTGATTCATAAACTTGGATCTTTCATTGGTAAAGATGTTGCTGGTCTGGTTTTGGATGGGTGTGTTTTGTTGGAGATATGGGAATTGGTTGAACCTTTGATTATTAATGGTGTTATTGTGAATTCGTGTTATTCAAACCTGGTTGTTAAGCTGGTGGAAAAAAAGAGGTCTGATTTGATCTGTTTGTGTTGTATGCATGCAAGTGATCTCGGTACGTTGGAAATATTCTCCATTTTGAGGTATTTTCTTTCTCCGTCTAAAGATGCTTATGATTCTATGGTATCTATAAAGAAGGAGTGGGAGAATCAAACATTGTTTGCCATTGAGACAGCCAGTAACAGCAACCTCGAGCGGAAGATTTCGCTTGTTGCGAAGGAGGCTTCTATTTTATTTATGATGGCATACGATGGTTTCTCTGCCCCTGAACTTTGTTTGCATTACTTGGTTTCATCACCAAACATCAACAATGCAATGTCATCCCCTGCATTCAGTAAGTTGAATGGCAAAGAGTTGTTGAACTTGATTCGCTATTTAGCAAAGTGGTTTAAGAAATATGAGAGGTTTACTCAATCTGGTCCATGTCCGAAAGCCCCATCAGTTTTAGGTTTGGATGCATACCATTGGATTCCTAAACTTGAAGATGTTGTAAAATGCCTTGGTTTTGTGCTTGATGAGAATTTTTCTTCATTGGTGTTACACCCACAGTTTCATGAGGAGTTAAGATCAATTGAAGGACTGGTTAGTTGTTTGACAGGTGAAGCCAAAGTTTGTAACATGCTGACTGCTGTAACCGAAAAACTAAAGATCGAAGTAACCCGAGGAAGTAAGTTCCTTCCAAAGGTTAATTATTGCTTTGGATGTAGTTAGTGTTTTTGTTAATTATTCAAACTCGACTCTATTTTTCTTCTTTTTCTGTATACTCTATTTATCTGAGTTTATGCTTTAACATGCTAATGCAATTTAGTATTATATTTGCAGGGGACAAAGTGATTTAAACATTTACTCATGTACGACTAGTTATTCTACGTCTGAAGACTGCAAATTAAAAGAAGAGAGAATATCTACGATTGAGCAGGTAAACTTGCCATTTATATATGTGGCGATGGGAGAGCTCAATCATGTGTAATAGAAAAACAAATTGTGATGATCTGGTAGTGGTTTGAACCCGAGCTGACAGGCTGAACTATATATGTAACCGTTCCTATTGCAATTTTGTTCACTATGACAAAACTTTATTTGACTTTTGTTTCCTTCAGTTTCTCTTTTGATATCTTAATTTTTGGTTGGTTTTTACTTGGGATTGTGTTTCTCTGATGATGCCTATGGGGCAAGTTAATGATAACAATTTTGGTTATATGCTCATACCTTTATTGGTATTTCAAGTTTAACATAGAAAAGGTTGGGAATTTGTATTGAATGTTTAGATTTTTTTCAAACACTTGATGCATAATGTTAGAACAGGAAGTGGACAAAAACTAGGACTTGGATTTTAACAATAGGATGTTTAGGAAGTTAATTGTTTAAGCGTTTTTGTATTTCTCTTGTGTGAAAAATAAATTATTTTCTTTTGTAGATTATTTGATTATGATTTCACTTTGGAAGATTATTAGATTATTTGTCAATCTGTTCACTGCATCGGTTACAATTCTTTACTAGCTGACATAAGATGAGTAAACACTGCCTGTAGAACAGGTTTAACCTTCTCTTGATCATTCTGATCACTAGTTTGTAAGACTAAGTCTGCATTTACATCACCATTTAGGTCGACAACTTCGGGAACGTTATGAATCACAGCTTTAAGCTCTTCAAGAGTGATAAATCCCCAAAGAGCCTCAAAATATGTCATTGCTAGAGCCATCTCAGGTTTATGATTCCCATCTTTATACACATCAGGATGCAGTTTATGCAGCATCCTAGCCAATTCCTTATCAGGGTGAGCTTGTATAGATAAAGCCTTTCCCACAGACAACACCTTAAACAAGAAAGGTAGATCAGAACCTCATTTCTAGAAGCCATGATCCACATAGTTTATGATATGTTTGTTAGTGGGGTAGATAGACTGCAGGCTGGTCTAACTCGCTGGGTCCTATTTAAGACTTCTTGTGCATCCTAAATAACTACCACACTATGGACATCTTATACATCACTATCAGTATTTGCTTGTGACTAGCAGACGTTTCCCCAAATATAACAACTGGTGCATTGAGCTGAAATTCTCAATAGAGAATTCTTAACATTTTTTTCTAGTATACGAGAGTTTTTAATCCATTTCCATGTGCATTAAGATTGGATTATCTGAAAGAGAGTTATCATTTGGGATGGTAGTGCTTCATTTGCATCTTAGGTGAACTATGGTCAGTGTCTACATCTTTAGAAAATGGAATCTCCAAAAGAAACATGTTAACAGATGGAGCAATCCCAGATCGTTCCGTCCCCAAATGACATACTGAAGCTCAACTACATGGTGTATTTATTCTGTCTGCATTCCTTTGATGTCTATCATTCACGAATTTAGCATCAGATGCTCTAGCAATACAAAACGTGTTGTCATTGTTAACATATGTCATGCATCCTATACATTGGAAGCGTATTATTCTAAAGGTATGCAAACGATATGAAGAAAAAAAAAAAAGAAATAATGTAAAATCTGCCTTTACATCGAGTACTCCTCCTGTATATATTGGATTAGTTACTAACTAGAACTAGAGTTAGTTGTAACAAGCTTAAACGAAGTGCATTAAGGAGAAGTAACAGATTATCGTAAACAACTTAAAATTCTAAATATATTGAAGGTTAGAATTTTTTGTATTTTAACTAAAAATGATTTAAAGTAGAGAGTTAATAGACCTTTTTCTAAAAAAATTATTTTAAATTTTTTTTTCAAAATCAAAGTTACAAAGTTTGAGAGCGGAAGTTTAAAAAGTGTTTTAAAAAGGATAGAGAAAATGTACACTAAGATTTATAGTACTAGTAGTTAGGTATGTCGTCCTCGCGTACTCCTAGTCCAAATTTCAATGACTAGCCATTGGAAATGATTAAGTCTTGCACTATTAGAAGATTTACAAGTGTCTTTTAATACAACAAATAATCACAAATATACTAAAAACTTAAGCCAATTTATCATATTCGAATCTTGATTTTTCTTCTATTGTACACAGTTCACTAGGCTGCAAATCTTTCACGATCCTCAATCTTGAATCAAACCACTTTCTTAGAATAAAAAGATTCCAAGATTTTGCCTACAACTTTCTTCTCTCAACCTATCGAAATTTTCTTGTTACAGTATTTGGACTTGTTAAAGGAGCTAGAAACTTCAAAACATGTTGGAGAAGAAACTCTTTTTTTTCTTCATTAGATGTCAATATTTAGAAATCACAATTACAAATTGATTCTTCAATCTAAAAACAAATAATATTTACAAGACATTATAACACCTAATGATTAATGAACCACCTCACAACTACAACTCTCACTTTCTCTTAGAGTTGAGCAACACTCAACAACGATGTTTTTGGTTAGAGGTTAAAGATGAAAATTTTCAGAAAACCCTCACAAAACACTTATTTACACTTAAGAAACCAACAATAGAAAAATTCTTTTAAAGGTTAATTTGTGTGATTGACAAAACAAAAGGTTTTTCAAAAATTGTGAAAGTTATTTGCAATTTGTTGTAACAAAAGATACCAATAACGATGTAATTATGTGAAAAAGAGAGTTTTTCTTAATTGACCAAGAAACGATTTAGTTAACAAAGGGGAGAGAGAGGAGGGAAGAATATCAAGAAAATTGTGAAAGTTATGCAAAGTTATTTGCAATTTGTTGTAACAAACAATACCTATACATGGTCAAAATCTCGAGTAAACACAATGATCGAACTCACTCTCATTGAAACCTTTGTGTGCCATGAACTTATCAAATCTCCTATTTCAATATCGAGGAGATTGTTTCAGGCCATACAAATACTTATTAGGCTTGCACACATAATCGTCATTTTCCTTTTCTGCATACCTGTCAAGTTGCTTCATCAATATGGTTTCATCTAAATCACCATACTGAGAGGCAATCTTCATATCCAAAGGGGAGAGAGGATTTAGTTAACAAAGGGGAGAGAGGAGGGAAGAATATCAAGAAAATTTTGAAAGTTATGCAAAGTTATTTGCAATTTGTTGTAACAAACAATACCTATACACGGTCAAAATCTCGAGTAAACACATTGATCGAACTCACTCTTAGTGAAACCTTTGTGTGCCATAAACTTATCAAATCTCCTATTTCATTGTCGAGGAGATTGTTTCAGGCCATACAAAGACCTATTTGGCTTGCACACACAATCCTCATTTCCCTTTTCTGCATACCTATCAGGTTGCTTCATCAGTATGGTTTCATCTAGATCACCATACTGAGAGGCAATCTTCTCATCCATTTGTTTAAGTTCTATGTCGAACTTCGCCACTAGGACAAACATTATTATAATGGATCTATGCTTTACAATAGGTGAGAACACATCATTAAAGTCGACTCATTCTTTTTTACTGAACCCCTTAGCAACCAACCATGCCTTAAATCTCTTCGACATCACTCTTTAGATTCCTTCTTTAACCTTCAAAATCCACTAGCAACTAACTAACCTGGATTCTGCGGGTTTCTCGATCAGCTCCCAAGTGTGGTTATCACGAAGATATTTCAGCTCATCATCCATGAATTTCAACCATTCAGTCTTGTTTCGTCTCCTCATAAATTCCTTGTAATCTTTAGGTTCTTCATCTAGTACATCACTTGTAGAGATTAGAGCAAACTCTATGAGATATGCATAACCAAGTCTCTAAGGTGGCTTGATGACCATTCTCGACTTGCCTCTTGCTAGCTGGTAGTCATCAACATTTTCCTAAGTTTCTTCAGTATTATGTGATTCTTATGCTCCACCGCAATAGGAATCTCTTCCTGTTTGAGCTCTTCTTTAGAGATCTCTGTATTTTGACTAGCGTCATTAGTTTTTTTAATGTCATTTCAACTTCATTGAAAACTACATCACGATTTATGATACACCCTCGGTGACCTAGTTATAGGCACCATAAACTATAGGCTTTTATTCCCTTAGGATTCCCCATAAACATGCATCTCAGAGCTCTAGATTCGATCTTGTCGTGCCTAATTAGAGTATAGGCTACACAACCAAATACTATAAGTTTGTTGAGATCTAGTGGATGACCTTACCAAACTTTTTCAGGTGTCTTCATCCCCAAGGTAGTCGAGGGATACCTATTTATCAGGTATGATATGTAACACCCCATTATATCCGGCGATATTATTAAAATCAGAGTTACGAAATTTCGACATATAAATATGATGCTACGTTTTCTTCTAAAAAACAACAACATTTAATCGCATGTAAAACAAATACATAACACTTAAACTCGGATGAACCGATAACAACATAATTTAGTCTTCGAATAAAACAACTTTTAAATTCAGCAGCGGAATCACAAATTTCAATTCAAAAGACATAACATCTTTGTCCAACTGAAAACAACTTCAAAACAACAAAATACTTAATAAATTCAACAACAGAAATAATAACAGCAATAAAGCAACAAGCGTTCAACCCCCTGAGCGTTACGTATCATAGCGACAACACCGACTTGAACTAATGAAGGTAAATAGCCTTCATTATGGATTACCTGCACATTACCAACATAGGGGTAACATTCAAACAGAAGAGGTGGGATATTGAACAATATGATCAGATGTATGATAAATACTATATTAGAATGAGTTCGTACAAAATCACCAATTCACAACTTTTTAACAACATTTATCACAATAATATCATCAACACGATATAATAAATATTTCGTCATCACCGCAACTCAACATAAAAGTGAAACATGAAATGCGACTCGTTACTATGCATATGCACGTGGTATCAACATGGCATAAATGCCCAAAATGTTTCTTTCATTATTGCAAACAAATTCAATTCCAAGAAATAACTAAGTGAGTCTCACGCAGACTATTTCATCATTAAGTATTTTTATTTAGATCCTATCCACTATTAGGGATGCCAATGAATGACTCTCCCGCCTTCAAATTTATTCTTTATCTCCGTCTCGAATCTCTGTTACGGGGAATTTTTTATTCCATTCTCGTCCTCGCTGATCCACACACAATAGAAATAAATTATGTGGGTTTGATAAAAAAAGAAAGAGGAAAGAAGATGAAGTTTTAACCAAATTGTCATTATGAGTTTTTGTTGGAGATACCTCATTGTCTAAACGTTCATATTGAATTCACATTTAAAACATGATACATGCAGTACCTTGTAAGTTGCGTCAAAACTTACATTTTAATCATATAAAAAAATTGAATTTTTTTGATAGAATGACTAATGTGTTCCTTTTCTTATTGTTGCATGAGAAAAATTAAAAAAGACAAAGGATTGCATCCTAATAAATGACACTCATATAACACCTATTAATAGTGTTGAAGAAAGATAAGACAACTACTTATAAACCATCACAAGAGTCCCTTTTGATTAACACCTAATTTGATGAGGATATCCATACAAGAGCTTTAACGTGATGGGTAGATATCTCATATTTTTTTATCTAATAACTTCTAATTAGTTCTAAGAGATTGGTATAATGATGAAATCTCAGTTTTTTCATCACTAACTTAACGACATATAAGAAGCTAGAAAAACACATGATTTTATTGAAGCACATGTCTTAACAAAAAGTAATTTCTGTCAACTATACTTAAATATGAACTTGTAAAATGTTTAACAAACTTACACTATCGTAATAACAAATTTGGAAACTAATCGAGCTGTACACCAAACCAACCTAATCGCCTTGTCTTATTGGGGTTGTTAATGCACTACCAAAACTATTTAGAATCCAAGTATCATTGCCACTATTTTGTGATATGTGATACTATGAAAAACTGAAGCAATCGTAAACGTAGCTGATGATTGTGTTCCTTTAAAGAAAATTTAACTTCATGTGCTCCGCAAGAACCACATAATCAAATGAGCTATGTTACCTATCTCAATAACTATATTTTGTATAAAATTTAAGTAGTTCACATTATCAACTTAAAGAAATCTTAAAGAAATATCCGAAGAGCCACACCTACGCCAAATAGGCACAACTCATAGAAAAAGTAGTAATTAATGAGTAACCGTTTTCACATTTTAAACACTATAAGAACATATGGGGAAAATATTAAAATATGTTGGCATTATATGATATACTTAGTTGGAAAAGAGTTATGAAAAATTTGCAAAAAGAGAAATTAAATGTTTGCTGCACAAGGTAACCTTCAAATCAAATTCTAGTGAATCACAATCATGATGCATATATGACATCTAATGAAACATGCTTATGGTAGTATATTCACCATTAAGTTTTTACTACATAACCAACAATCTTTAGTAGAATTAACGGAATTTTTGTTACAATCTCTAAATCAAAGTAGTAACTTATAGGGGCAGTCGGAGATTTAAGTTTACAATGATATTTTTACCATCAACCCATAAGTCCTTGGTCTACAACTCCATAAGTTAAGGAGGGAGGCATATCTTGGATATCCTAAAAAGGATGATGTTTTGATAACCTTGGTTGAAACCAAACATTAATATCTCCATCTCTTATATTATGAATGAAATCATCTTTCAACACATCAAGAGTTCTGAGAACAATTTTTTTGGTAGGCAAACCATATTTTTTATATTTATATCGAGAAACATGTTACCTTCAAAAAGTTATATATCTTCCAACAGTAAGATCCAAAGTTTCTTGTTTGATTGCTCTAAGCTCCAAACAAGTTTGCCTAACAAAGTAGCATCTTACAAACGAGGTAGACAAATTCTTAAACCACTTAATCTTCTATACTTAATAATCTTGTTCCAACTAACCATATGCTTGGATTAATATGTCTTATCATGCCAAATAAAACTCCTCTAACCTTTATCCAAAGGTCTCACTAACAATCCAAAAAACCAACAAATTTATATATTATAAATAGATAAAGATGTAAGAATGAACCTTTCAAACTTTTCAAAACTACACCTTTCCGATAAACAAGTTTTAAACTACCTTATCATTATCATAGATTTTCAAAAAATAATCTTTTCTTATGCGTTCACGTGTCATTTTAAATCCTAAATACTTTTTTAACTGATTAGTAAATCTTAACTAGCGAGCTTCTCGAGACCTATATAAAAAAATTTAAAGATTAACAATAAATTGTGTTTAAGAAAACAATATCGCATCAAAATACAAGTAAGATATTTTAGAAAGATATTTTTGTGAAGAATCCAAATAAGATTTTTAAAAGAAATTATAGTTAATTCAATCAAATTCTTATAATTTTATTCAAAATAAATTTTTTTTTTGTCAAATCATCATCCTGTCTGTTTTTGTTTTTTCTTTTCAACAAAAAAACACAATCCCTTTATTTGCTTTATTTTTTATATTTTATCTTTGTTTTATCGCCGAGCCAACAGAAAACTTATCCCAACTCAACAGCACAGCACACACCCCAGCGACCTTGTGTCAATCTTCTTCAAACTCCATCTTCCTCTTCTTCAAACCCCAAACATGGTGATGGCTTCGTTGGGTGTTTCCCAAGCCATCTTCTTCTCCAACACCACTACAACTACAACTCCTTCTCGTTTCAATCTCTACCCACACAAACCACCGTCCTTTCCTCTTCAAACCAACCCCTCAATTTCAATTTTCCCCCGAAAGAATCGCACCCCTCAGTTCTTCCGTTGCACCCCCAATTCCACTAACGACACTTCTCTTAACTGGGATTGGAATCGGTGGTGCCGCCATTTCTCTGATATTGAACAGGCTGAAAGCTTCGCCTCTCTTCTTAAGGTAATTCAAACCCCTAATTTTCAATTTGAGTTATATGATTATGAAAATTTTAGAGACGAATTGAAGGTTTATTTACTCATATGGTTGCTACTGTGTATAATTCAGTTTCAACTTGAAGATGCTGTTGAGAAAGAAGAGTTTCAAGAAGCGGCGAAGTTAAAGAAGGCTATAGAAGAAGCAACGTCCAAGGACAGTGTTGCTGAAATTATGTCTCAGTTGAAGGTTATAACAGATTTAGTCTTAGTGTTTTGATTTTCATACTTATGGTTTGGTTAGTGATGATGATTTCGGATGTTGCAGAATGCCATAGATGATGAGCGCTACCATGATGCTTCGAGATTATGCAGATACACTGGAAGTGGACTGGTACTTTTCGTTGTTGCTAATTTGTGCTTGCTTTATTCAAAAACATGTATTTCTCTTGCATATTTTTATTCCCACGCATGCGCGTGAAGAGTTTAATTACGATCATTAGATTGAATGTTGAATGTTGATTTTAATTTTATATAAAAGGAAAATGGTATATTTGTAGTCCGTCTTCGTGAAGGAGCAAATAAGTTTGAGATATATTGGAACAAATTTGGAATCTATCATCCTTCAACATATTTATAACTAAGAAAAAATTCGCGAACGTAATATAGAATTTGAAAGTTATTCGAGATTAAGATACTTTAAAAGAGATGATGTACTAGATTGTGAAACAATTCAGTTTTCGAGGAAGATACAAGTGGTGGTTATGATTTGAGTATTGATTATGGTACTAGTGGCCTTAGGCCTTAGTATCCTTTTGTGAATTGTGAATCACATGCCTTTAATGCCTAATGACCATTTTGACCTTTACATGCAGGTGGGTTGGTGGGTAGGATACTCAAAAAATTCAGAGGACCCATTTGGTAGATTAATACGGATAAGTCCTGGTATGGGCAAGTTTGTCGGCAAGAGTTACAGTCCAAGGTATGATCTTTCTAGTTTCTTCTTTTCGCTCTAGCAAATGGGGATCGATGCTTATTTCTGTTTGCTACAGACAATTGCTCACGTCATCTACCGGAACACCGTTATTTGAAATTTATGTGGTAAAAAATGCTGACGACACATATCATATGCAGGTAATATATTCAAACTTTTCAGCTAAATGATCCTTGTTTGTTTGTGACTAAATGATACACTGAGGTGAAACAAAGTCTTAGTTCAAATGTATGTTTGTGGATCATGGGTGATTTTGAATTTATGTCAATCTAAATGAAGAAACTTTTTCATGGGTCGTGATCTGAATATAAAATGAATTATGGAATGCAAACATCATTTTTTCGGAAGAATGTGAGCTTTTTGACTGAAGTTTAAGATTTTTCAGTTCGCATTAAATTTGTGAAAGTCTCTTGCCTTTGATATTTACCTGACTCTGAATAATTGACTTTGTTAGTATGTGTAATAATGCTTATGATGTCTACATGACAACACTTAATAGGTAGTGTATTTGCGAAGATCCAAAGGAAATTCTACAAGTAAGCCTCCATCTATACCTGCTAAAAGCCCATCCAAACCCGAGGTTGAGAATTTGACTTCAGTTGAGGTGGAGGAACCTGAAGAGAAGGTAGAGGAGAGAAACGATGAGAAAAACAGTAACATTGAGACAGCAACTGAAGAGGGCATTAAAAGTGTCATAAATTTTCTGAAAGAAAAAATTCCAGGGTTGAAAGTTAAAGTTATGAATGTTAATGTTGAAGAGGAAGAGAGAGAGGGTAGTGATTCTATTAAACAAATCATGGAGGAAGATGGTAATAAAACAAGCTCCCCTGAGAATTCTGAAGGGGAAGTTAATAATATGGACGGACCTGATGAGATCAATCTAGAAGGTGACATTGATGCCTCGGAAGAAGAAAAGGAGTTAGATTTGAAGCTTTTTCTTGGCGGGATTGTACACAACAATGAAGATAATGCGGCTAAAGATGAATATACACGTCTTCCCGCGGAAATAAAGAATATGGAAAGAGATTCTTTCCTCTTCCATATACCTAGGAGAAATCTCGACAATGATAGGAAAGCGGATAAAGTTCGCAATATCAAAGTGGCAGCACTGGCAGCACAAGGGATCTCAGAACTTATGCCTTCTGATGTTGCTAAGGCATTCTGGAGTTCTGATAAAGTCTCTTCTAAGGTGAGAGTGAGAAATTTAATTATTATTTAAAAATTGTTTTTATTTCTTTTATTAAAATGGCTAATTTCTCGCATGACTTAGGTTTCCAAAAGCATGCGTGAAATTGTCAAACTTGCTATTAGCCAAGCACAGAAAAAGAGTAGATTATCTGAAGATACATATTTTAGCCGAATTACAAGTTCCGGTTCCATAGGGGATTTGGATCCTTTCGATGGTGAGTTGGCTTATCCTCTTGTGTTTATTATATTATTTGAAATTTATGCAGAAAATCTTAGAGAATAGATTTTTCTGGTTAAAATGCAGGACTCTATGTTGGTGCATTTGGCCCTTATGGTATTGAAATAGTGCAATTGAAGCGAAAATTTGGACATTGGAATGATGCGGACGACGAAAACAAGTCTTCTGATATCAAATTTTTTGAATATGTTGAGGCAGTGAAATTGACTGGGGATCTTAATGTTCCTGCAGGCCAGGTGATTTATGCCCTTTTGAATCTCTCGAATATTGTTTTCCGTTTTGAGTTTATATGTGAGCATAGTAGGCTAATCAAAATCTTATATTATGGTGTGTAGGTGACATTCCGTGCTAAAATTGGCAAAGTCAATCGCAACACCAACCGTGGACTGTATCCTGATGAATTAGGAGTGGTAAATAACTAAATACATATTCACATGGTTTTATGCTCATTTTCAATTTCTGTTCCAACTCATCATGCTGAAGCTGTTTTTTTAAACAGTTTGTTATGATATAACAACTCATCTGCTGTCGTGCTTAGCTATGCCTATGTGTGCACTATTTTTTCTTTTAGTGTTCAAATAAATGCGAGAAAATTGGATTGCATCTCTATAATACAGTTCTTAAAAAAGCTATTCCACTGGCAGTTAGTATTGTTAGGGATAGATAATGGAAAAACAGATCACGTGTTTCAACAATTTTAGCTTTTCAGGTTCAGTCAGGATAGTTCATGATATGATATCACAGCCTCTATGACCAAACTATCTAAAGTTCAATCCTTGCCACCTTCATACTTCTTTTGAAAACTTAAATGATAGCACATGTTAGGTAGACTTGTGAGCATGTTTGCCGATGTCGATCACGTGTTTTCACCTAACAGCTTAACCTTTAGAGATGGCTCACGAGTCATCATTGTATCAAGTGACATCACCATTCACAACATACAAAAAATAGTAATAGTAATTAACTGCCAACAAATTTAGCTTTTTTCCATCAGTTCCCCCATAGTTGAAATTGTTGAGTACGAATATTTTAAAACATATTTTATTTTTAGGCACATATTTTTATTATCTTACATCTTTGCTTCTTTGCCTGAGTTTTCTTTTGATTTTTGTCACGTGGATTGTTCTGAAAAACATGCAACTAATCTTAAATTCTGCTCTCATTTACAAACAGAATGCAAGTTATAGAGGCCAGGGGAGAATAGCAGACTTTGGTTTCCAGAATCCAAAATGGGTTGATGGGGAATTGCTTCAACTTAATGGCAAGGTAAATTAGTGGCCAAATGTGCTACCTTTTCTCTCTCAATATCAATATACAAGCAGGATTATTGGTATCAATCAACAAACCAGTTTTTGTATGTAGAATTTATATTGACATTAATGCTGTGCTGTGTTTAGGGCATGGGACCTCACATGAAAGGTGCAGATCTTGGTTTCCTTTATGTTGTGCCTGATCAAAGCTTTCTTGTGCTATTCAACCGGTTGAAACTACCTGAGTAAGCCACAAAACCCTTCCAGTTTCTTTCTTCCCTGACTATCCGTTGGAATATGAAGGATTCTGACAATAGTGATGAGAGTATGTTAGTTTTCTTCATTAAGCTATAGTTTTACTCACTCAGACACGCAGGCACTTGTAATTTTTCTAGCCTCTCAATGCCTTTTAAGATTTAATTTTTGGTTTTTCTCTACTCAATCTCTTTAATATCATATGTATATATAAATTTTGCTGATTGACAAAATAGTGTAGTAGGAACTATAGAAAGACCTTAAGGGGGATCCTGATGTGCATTATGGTTATGGCTGTGTGCCTTCTTTCTATGCTTTGTGAACTTTATGACCCCATCAAGAAGAATGAATCTGGTTAAGGTATTGGCAGCTCAAAAAAGTGAGTCAAGATAGTTCCTATATAAACCTATGATAATGCTTTTGATGGCGTGGAAAGAGATAAAAAAGTGTCTTGTGAGAAAATTAAGAGCTCAATTATTTAGCATTTGCATGAATGAATTACATTATAACGCGTAGGATGAACCTTTATGGTCGACACTAAGTTAAAGTCTGAAACACTTCTTTATTGAATTAAAGGTGATCCACTCTCAAAAGAAATAAGATATTCATCCATTGAAAAAGCTTGCTTAGGTAATTGGACCTACCTGATTTTTCTTCTTTTATTGGCAAAATGCTATCAACTTAAAATTGATCATTGAAAAATAACATATTATTAGTTACATAATTTTATTTCTTTCACGTTTTTCATCAAGCAACTTGTGTTTTCTTATTATAGAACATTTGGTGGTTCTTAACCTCATTATATGAATCTTATACACCATCAATGTAAAGAAAAATTTCATTAAGGAGTATGTATTCATCATTCAACTACATTAAAAAAGAACTTACAAAATTTCTTTATAATAATGCAGGAATTAAATTAAAAAAGAATTAAAAAAATTTCTTTATAATAATGTAAGAATTTAATGATTATGATTTACTCCTCTCTATCTCATAATAAGTGTCTTATTTAAGTAATGCGTAGTTATTCGATGATAATACAATATCAATTATTGGAATGCCCCTATTATTGTAGTTAATAGAGTTGTTGAATAAAGTGAAGACTAATAATAAACAGGGGTATAGTAGGGAAAAATAATAATAATTGTTGCATTGATATTATAAATAGACAATTATTTTGAGATAGAGAAGTCTAAATGAAATATTTTTTATGAGACGGAGGAGGGAGTAATATAACAACTACCAAATCTTATCACATAAGTAGGTTATATGAATCAATGTTCGATATAATGTTTCCTACTCAAGATCATGCTTTTATTTTGAATCATTAATATTGAGATTTTGTTAATAACTTCTATAAACATTTTTCTATCTTTAGCTATTTGACTCCTCCTCTCTATCTAATCCATCATTCTTAATATATAAACTATATGTTTTCTTTTAATTGTTTAAACCATTGAAGTTTATCAACACTCTCTCTAATATAGTCATTTATAATTTTATCCTGATTAATCAAGTCATACATCTAACACAACATTTTCCTCTCTCCTACACTCTTAATTTTTTGTGTTGATTCTTAATTGTCAACATTATGTCATGTACAACGTTGTAAATTTTATCTCAGCTCGATAATTTCTCTTTAGCTTGAGTGATAATTTGTGTAACATAAAACATACGAAGTCCTTTTCTATTTTAACTAGGGGTGGCAAACGGGTATGCCCGCCCTATTTAGGTCTGTTTCGTAAAAGGCCGAAAAAAATGAAATAGAGCGGGACAAACATTGTTGAGAGTGTGGACCTAAAACTTTATCCCGTCCCGGAAAAAATAAGTGTGGGACGGAACAGGCCCGCGAGCATTGCACTTTATGTCTCAAAATTACAAACTTTCATATTAATGTCCGCGTCCACAATAGTCCAAAAAAAAATAGGACGGAGCGAAACGAGTCTATTAGAGAGTGCAAACCTAAAATTTTAATTTATCCTGCCAAAAGGTGGTGCAAACAAAATAGACATGCCTGACAACCCAAGCCTCCCTTACCACCCATAATTTCAACCTTCCAACTTAAATTCAAATTCAAAGGTTCACCCCTCTTTTTATTTCTCATTCGTTTGTATATCAATTTCAAAAGATTCAATATGTATAACCTGTGGAATGATATGATTTTCATCTTTTCCTCGTATATGATATAATCAATAGAGATAAAATTGTCTTAACATTTTTTTTGACACGCGTAGATCTTTTAAAAGAAACAAATTTATGTAGGAAGAAAGTGAAGTAGGCATTTGATGAATGAACATGTGATGCTTTTTTATTACACTATACTCTACACTCAAACCAAATTAAAGTCCATACGGAATTGGATCCTCTCCAATTTTTTCTCTCATGCCCTCTCTCATGTGCAATTATGAATGGTTGGATTAATCTAACAGTTGACAACAAAAAGAAAAGAAAGCATCATTTAATGAAGAAAGAGAAATATATATGTTTTAATTTTCTTTTTAACCAAATATTTAACAGATAAAAATGAGTATATTTAAAAATGAGAATTTTCTTCTACCAAAAAAACAAATGAGAATTTTTCACATGTTTGTTTTTATTTTCATTAATTTTTGTGGTATTTTATTTCTACAACAATCAACTTATATAAATGTGGCTAAATAAAAAACGTGATTGTGGCTAAATAAAAAACGTGATTGTGGCTAAATAAAAAATATTTCAAAATTTATTAAAGAAAATTAAAATAATTATATTATAATAACTATAATAGTACTATTCTCATTTTTAATTAGAAAATATATAAATTAGCTAATTAATTATAATTTATGGCAAACAAAATTAATGTATAAGTTGTATGTTTTAACGATTTCACTCACGTTTAAATAATTTTTTTTTAAAATTTAAAGTTTGAAAAAATAGTAGTTGATATATTATAAAAAAAATTAGTTGACAATATGAAAAAAAAAGAAATTAATTTTCTTCTTAGCCACAAATACATATTTCATATATAATTTTTATAGTATTTTAAACTATTCTTATTTCTATTTAAAAGATAGAAAAAAAGTTAAAAATAGCTAATTAAGATGGTGATAGATAATTGTCATATGTAAATTGTACACTTAACATCTATTTTTAGCAAATTATTTTAAAAAACATAACGTTTAAACAATGAAATATAGTAGATTATAATTCATTTATTGTAATTATTTTTAAAAACTGAAAATATTATAAAATATAAAATTTAAATATTTTTTACTTACATAATTTTCTCTACTATGTTTATATAAATAAATATTATTTTGATTATTCTCATTTTTATTAAATATAAAAATTAATTTAATTAATTAATTAAATATGTATAAAAATAATTTAATCATTTTTAAATAAAAATATAATTAAAATTAAAATACCACAAAAATTAAAGAAAATAAAAACAAACATGTGAAAAGTTTTTTTTTTTGTAGAAGAAAGTTTTCATTTTTGTCTCGTAAATATTTGATTAAAAAGAAAATTAAAATTAATATATATTTCTCTTTCTTCATTAAATGATGTTTTGTTTTCTTTTTGTTGTCAACTGTTGGATTAATCCAACCATTCATAATTGCACATGAGAGAGGACATGAGAGGAAAAATTGGAGAGGATCCAATTCCAAGTCCATACACACACACACACTCCACTTTATTTTCTTTTTTCCTTTTCCCACCACTCACCCAATCAAACTTACAAACTTTTTCTTTTCTTTTTCAATATTAATCTTCTTCTTCTTTTCTTCCACTTTTGTTTTTCAAAATTAGCGAAAGCCAAAGGAAAAGGAACTTGAACACAGAAAACCGAGAATGGCAACAACACCTCACCCAGCCATGAAAAAATCATGGTCGAGAGGCTCCGACTCAACTCAGTTCGAATCACCCGCACGCTTCTGCTCTCCCTTACGATGGGACGCAGCAGACTCGCCGGAATACCGATCACCAGCAAACTCGCCCGGAAAGATGGTAGACAACTCAATGGCAGTAATTACCGTCGACAAGCCAAAGCAGATTTCTCACGAGAAACTCCCTGACCAGCGGAAGCTTCCACAGGAGAATAATCTTGCGGTGTTCAACCTACCAGTGAGAGAGGAGCCTCAACGGCAGGCTACGAAAGTGGAGACTTCTGAAAAAGGTAGTGAGCGGAGATTGAGGTCGGCTCCGGTAAGCTGTACGGCGGAGGAGGTTACGAGAAAGGCGGGTTTAGGGTTCCGGCTATGCGAGATGGTGGTGTGTCTGATTTCGTTTTCGGTTATGGCTGCAAATAAGACGCAAGGTTGGAGTGGGGACTCTTATGATCGTTACAAAGAATACAGGTATTTATTAATTTCATATTTATTGTTGAAATTTTAAAAATACTGAATTAGAACTATTTAGTATTTATAAAAAAAAATAATAAGAATTTTTTTTTTTATAACATAAGCTTAGTAAAAATTAAAGGCCTTAAATCATTTAATCAGGTTAGTTAGCCATCAAACCAAACATTAGATGATAAGAGACTCTTCTAGCTTAACTAAGATGAGATGAGATGTAAGATGAGATGTAAGAGGTTTTGGGTTCAAACCCAATATTCTCTTGAGGAAGAGTTTTGTCGTTTATTTTAGTTCTCGCCAGCTCGAAGGATTAATCTCTTGCCTAGAGGATATCCGATTTAGGTATGTTACATTAGAAATAAAAATGATCATGGTCCGGAGCCAAGGCCCGGCTAGCCCGGATAGGCGCCCGGGCTCAACCCCTATTTTCTTTGTATTTCCTCCAATTTAATAGTCTATTTTTAGACAAAATTAGGGGCAAAATTAGTAAAAATATGGTGTGAAAATTAAAACAGGTGAATAATCAATGGTGTAAATTTTTTGCCCAAACTGTCTAAAATTCCCGACTCCGCCACTTATCATGGTAAATGTTAATCGTATGTATGGCAGGTATTGTTTATCAATGAATGTTATCGGATTTGCATACTCAGGATTACAAGCTTGTGATTTAGCTTTTCAACTAGTCACAGGAAAACACATGATAAGCCATCATCTTCGCTATCACTTTCAGTTCTTCTTGGATCAGGCATGTCATTCATACACAACTATATGCAAATACCAAACTATTACTATTTTCGAATTTGTATGTAACATATTTTTTGTAAAAACTGATATCTAGGTTGTGGCATATCTTCTGATATCAGCATCATCCTCTGCAGCGACAAGGGTGGATGATTGGCAGTCAAATTGGGGGAAAGATGAGTTCACTGAGATGGCTACTGTTTCGGTTGGAATGTCATTTCTAGCTTTTGTTGCATTTGCTATGAGCTCACTCATCTCTGGTTACATCCTCTGTAATGGCCGCAACTCCGTGTAAATTTCCTTGTATTTCTTTAGTTTCCGTTGTGACCAAATTCATTCTGGAAATTGTTGATGCTGGTCATTTTTCCACTCAGATGATAACTGTGTGTATATAAATAGTTTCAGTTTGTTGTTCATCTTAAATTTCCCTGTTTTGTTTCCCTTCAAAATTTCAACTACACTTTTTTAAAAGCTGTTATCTGTCACATTTTTTGGACTATAAGAGTTGCTAGTAATACTCTTCTTACACCCTTTTCAATACTCTTTTTAACAACTTGTTTTTAACCTGACAAAATCATTTTTTCTGAGAAAAACATCTATTCCAAAATAAAGGTAAACAGATTTGCAATTTCGTTATACATACTACTGACCTTTTTTGAACCAAAATTATATGCTTATGAATTGACAGTAAAACAGTTAGTTATAATTTTTGTAATAAACAGAAAGATGAGCAAGTGAGTTTTTTTTTTCCCGAAGAGGCAAAATTAAATTGAAAAACCAGCATAAGATATGCTGGAGAGTTACAGTACATGAAAACATAAAGCAAAATAAGATCCTTATTTTACATATCCTTGCCCAGTAAGAAACAAGACCAGCCACTATAGCACCCTTAAAGCCAGACCCCCGATCACTACATATATAAGAAAAACAACCAGGTTCCACCTATAGAAAGATAATTAGCCTCAAATCAGGAACTTATTTGCTGTGGGAATAAAGAAGCAACACCAGTACCAACTACTAAACGAGCCTGGAAGTTGACAGCAACGGAAGCAAAGTGAATGCTTGTACAGTAGCGCCGCCGAGACAGAAAAGGACACTGCAGCATAAGTGCCCCTGCAGCAGATAGCCACCTGAAAAACTAGAGACAAGAGGCCTATCCAATGATGATTCTTGGATTCAAGCACCATTGGGATGATTGTAAGTTACTGCTTTGTGTTTAATACTCAACCAGTTCCAGGATAGTCTTTGAATTTCTTCAAATAATTGCTCAGCAAAAGTGTTCTTGTTCTTGAAGATTATATTGTTACGAGCTTTCCAAATACTCCAAATGCAAGCGAAGCATATTACTCTGACTCGGTTAATAGCTCTGCTGCCTCCATCCAGAAAAGTGAGTTAACTTTCAATGATGTAATGTAACAAATGGGAGGGGAGGTGCTCTTAGACTCTGTAAAACTTTTTTTCTTTTGAAAGATCTATACAGCAATATTAATTGGGCCTCGGAGTTCCATTTGCTCTTAAAATGATGACTTGTAGGAGGTTTTGTCGCTTATATATTTATATTTTTGGAATGTAAATTTTTTAAAAATCACTTAATTTTAAATCATTTTTTATAAAAATTATTTTTAAAATATATAGTTTTAAAAAATTATATAACTTTGACTAAGTTTTAGTTTTTAATAATATATATTTATATTATTGAATGTTAAAATTAATCTTTTAACTTATAAAAAATTAATTAAATTTTTTCAATTTTAAAATTCATAAATATTAATTTTAAAAATGATTTTTTTTTAAATCAAACAAACTAAACCTATATCTAATATCAATTCTAAATAATTGAATATTTATACAAAACTAGCCGATTTATTTTAAAATGGTTGATTATATTTTTTTATAATTCTGTATTTTTTTTGTTGAATGTCCAATTTCATAATCATATCCAATTAGAATATTTTTCTAAATTTTTTTTTGCTTATCACCGGTATAGTCTATAGGTGGTCCTTCCTACTAAGTTCAGCGTCAATTACTAATATATTGGGCTGGATCAAGGAACCTCTATATATTTCTCTCTCAAATTAAAATAGGGTTAATAGTAGTTCACCTCTGTAATGTTAGCGAATTTTGCTTTTCTCCTTCCCTACCTTTTGGCAACGATTTTTTCAAAAAAAACCGTTGCCAAAACCTCCTTTGGCAACGGTGGGGATAAACTGCAACACGCTCATATTCCAGAGGTAAACTACTATTAACCTATTAAAATATTTATTAACCATATATTCCTCTCTCGAATTAAACTATTTATTAACCATTATAACCATCAAAATTGTCCTCATATGGCTATACATTTGATAACAATCTAATATAAAGAGTATACACAATAATTGATATTGTTGTTCTGGTCCTCTTAGCACCGAAAGAATGTTGTATTATTTTTAAAATATATTTTGGGGATTTTTTTTGGTATGAACGTGTATATTTATTTTTTGGACCGTAAATGACACAAATTACTGAAATGACATAGGGATTAAATGCTGTTTCGTAATGGATCAAGAATGTTTGATGAATAGTTAAATGAGTTAACACTTTAATTCTCAAGTTAGTGAGAGAATGAGAAGTAATGTGAAAGTGGTAATGAATTTAAATACTTGAAATGATGTATTTTTCTTTTATATAGGAAAAGCGGCTATAATCAGCATGAGGTGAGACGCTTTGTGTCGGTAACCGTTGAATCTAATCAAATGGCGATGGACGTCTATGGAGGACAAAATTGTCTCTTATTGAATGAATGAAGGATCATCTGCTACACACACTTTAATCTATGGTGGTGCTCGTGGGCCTTGTGAACGACCCAAAACAGTTGCCCCCAAGCCCTTGTTCCTACTTTGCAAAACGAAAGTTTTTCGTGTATGCCCCTAGCCCATCTACTTGGCTGGAATAGACCAAGAGTCTTGATGGGACGTCACTATCATTGAGAACGTGCACATTAAATGTTTTTCTTGTAATAGATAAAGTTTCATTAGGAATCTTTGACGTGTGTTTCTACGCTAGTCAATAATGATGTTTTCCTTATCTCAGGGGTACTCAAGTACTTATAAATAATCCTTGATGAAATCTCGACTGTTGGTGGTGCATTTTGCATTTCCTAACATAATGGATACCTAGTTCCCTGTGGCACTGACACTCATGAATGGTTCCTGAAGTATCATTTTCCTTCTTTTTTTTATCATCTTCGAACTCCAAAGCTCTTCTTTTGTATCATCAACTTCGCTCTTCTTGTGAGCTTTTTTGTACTGATTTGCCAATTAGGTTCATCTGTGATATCTCGTTCGGTGGTATCTGAGACACATAGGCGACCAACCATTTCTTTTATGGTAAAGTTTATATCTTTCTTCTTACTTTTGCTTCCTTCTTTGTTCAAGTTTCTAGATAGTAGGTTTCAGATATCTTTGATGTTCGAACTTCTGTGCATTGGCGTTGTGGAACTTGATTGATTAATTCATACGCTTATGGCATTTATGACAACACCCCGGAATCATTTGTGATGGGGCTTTGTTTCCTTGGATGTACGTTGATGACATTTGTGATAGTACCCTTGACTCGTAGCTAGCTTTAATGATCACAAGAAACATACTAGCATAATGTCATACATCCTAGCAATATTTGTGCTTTACATATGGAGTCGATTTTAACCAAGCGGCGTGGGCGCTTATTATTGGCATCTGGGAGCATTGGTAAGGGACGTGGTAGCTTACTTAGGCTTTCATCAAGAGTCTTCAAATGCAACTATCTGGAAAGATGAGCACATTTTACGCGTCAGTGACTTAATCTGCTTGTCCGTTAATAACCCGAAGAGAGGTGATATGTTGATCCTCACAACCTTGCATTTGTCTTCCTTTTGGTTTTGCTGCAAAAGCTTTGTTTATCCTTTTTACTTCAGATAAGTTGGTAATTATTGTCACCTGCTCATCTTGGATGTTGTGGTATTTCAGCTTGAAATGGATCGGGAAAGCCATTGTGTCTAAGGTTGTTACAAAGGGACTGTCTATAATACACTTATTGACGTTTTTGCAAGGAACCACCAAAATTTCTATTCAACCATCCTGGTGTCTCTTCCTTATCATACCTTCAACGACGGGTTACTTTGTTATCACAAGAGCTTCCACCATCAATGAGGATATGTGAGACATTAAAGTTGGTAATGGTAGCTGCTATCACTAGATAAAAGATCTCATTTGGGACTCATTCTACCTTTTTACTACCAAGGAATATGAGGATATATCTTTTTGTTTTCCCGTTCGAAGTCCCCCTATTTTGTTTACGACCATCAGCTCGAAAAAAATTTCTCTTCATCATTTATTTGGATGGGTTCCTTGCTCTTGTAAGAATGTCAATAATGAATGCAGTGTATTGTCGCTTTCCTTTTTGGTCATCGTCTTCTTTACCGCTGTTATCATTCCTTCATTTGACTCAAGTGACAACTTAAATAGCCTTCTTGGGGTATTTTTCTCTATGAGGGTTGCATTTCTTCTTTGGAGAATCCTCTCAGTACCGACGCACTCTCTTATTGCATTGTCCTCCCTTCCAGTCACCATCACGGATGTTCTCACTAAGTCGCCTCTTTTTAATCAACACTTATATTTCATCTTTCATATGGATGCAATTATTTGTATTGTGGACGTGACTCTTGTGGAAACAACAGTATTTGGACTTATTGTTCTAGATGATTCCTAATCTTGTCTTCCTTGAACTTATTGTTCGCACATTCTTTCAAAAATTTCTCCCTTGAATTGTTTAGGGGAGTGTAGTGTTGGATTCACATTGGATGCTCCATGCTCCCCGCCCTCTCTCTCCTTCTTCGGCCATGAGTTTTTTTTCTTCATAATTTACATAGGGTTGTGCCCTATTCAACAAATCACTCAAGCAAAAAGCTCCCTCGAGCCCTAGATTTTCTCAGAATATGTAGTACAACCTCAATCCTCTCTTAAACATATGTAGTGATATATTTGTAAGGGTTCCCAAACGAAGCGACACATGTCCCTCATTGGGTGCCCGCCCCATGACGCGTTGTTTGAAACCTTCACGTGGCACGGGGTTCTGCCCTAAAGGGAAAAACATAGATAAGAACGTTTATCCACGTTATAACTGCATATGAGAAGTCATGCCAACGACTCCCTAGGAAATAAGTGGTCAACAACTCCCACATTCAAGAGGGAGCGGTTGCCATTTCTCACGAGTTCCCCAAAACCCTAGGGCTATAGGCCATTATAAATACCGCAATATTATAAGTGAGAGAGGTAGATCATAATGCACACGATATACCCCTAAAAGCTATAGATCTCACCTCACGTGAGCTTGATATCTTACCACCGTGAGCAAGCCTTAACCCACATAAAATTACTTAAGCATCTAGCCACCCCTACTAGCATAGGGGTGCCACACATTCGCTACTTTTTGACAAGTAGAACATCTAAAACTTTAGTCCATCACATGTTCCTCCACTATTACTGTCACTTTTGTGAAGCGGTCAATGTACTCACGTAGTGTTTCTTTATTTCACTAGGTGGCTCTGTTAAGTACATTCATAGTTGTGGGTTGTCATTCTCGGATGGTAAACTGGATAATGAAAGCCTCACAAATATCCTTTCATGAATATATACTCCCATCTGAGAAGGTTTTGAATCACAACATTGCAGCTCCGATCAGAGTTAGTGCAAAGATGTTGCACTTTTTACCCTTTGGGCTTGGGGGTAATCTTGTACTATAAAAATAAATTACAAAAATTGTTTTGCTTAAATGAGAGTGCATATATAGAACAAAAATACTATGCATGATTCCAACATGACTTGTGTTGTGTATCTAAAACACAATACCCTTTAAATAAGAAAGAACAAGATCGCTTGAATAATCTCATATATGCGCATACAATAAAATTTATCATATATGTCATGTTATTTATTATATTTTAATTGACTCTATTATCTATTTTTAATAAGAGTATTTTAATAAATTTGATATTTATTTTATTATTAAAATTAATAAATTACTACCTTTGATTTCATTTATAATTGAAAATTTGCTTTTTAAATTTATTGAATAATAAATATATTTGGACTATATCATGTACCAGATATATTAATTATTCAATTAATCTAAAAAATTAAATTTTTCTTATAAATAAGACTGAAATGAGTAGTATCATAAAAGTGAAAAATTTTAAAAGAAAATCTTATTTTAAGACGTAGGAAGACATGTGTTTATAACATCAATGATATGTATTAATTAGTTATACTGATTGTACTTACTTTTTTTAGGACTATGTAAAATTGACAAAAGAAAAACTTAATTAGGATAAAAGAAGCAGGTAGTATATGACTATATGTAATCAAGTGAGACATTGAGAAATAAGAAGGAACATGTTTGGCAAACATTGATGTTGATTGTTCAGTGTCTCAATCCAACAGCATCACATTGCTTTTTCTCTGCCTGTATACTTACTGATCATGCTTGAATGGAACCTAGTGGGGTTTTGTCCTCTCACATACAGGCCAATCCACATGCTACGTACACATCTAAGGACTATCTTAATTGCTTTTATCCTTCTATTCACTTTGGATTCAGTTAAAAAGAAAACTAATTTACACATATATAGAAGATTTTATGTAACTCTAATTCATATAAACATGAAAAACGAAATTAGGATTATCCATATTTATAACTCTATAATTCATACAATTTCTATCCACACTTAATTAGATTTAGAATTATCCAAAGAACAACGGGTCATTAAGTTGAATAATGATCCTCTCCATTTCTCAAAAGAAATGGAAGTGTCCATTATTATAGTTTTCAAGAAAATAAAAGATATAAATGCACGTATTTTTAAAAGTGGTGACATTAATTACACATTTATACACCAAAACCATAGTAATGGACACCTCAATTTCTTTTGAGAAATGGAGAGGATCCTTACTCCATTAAGTTGGCCCGCTCATTATATGTCCTACTAAAATGTTTAAAAGAAATAGTGAAATTCTTTTTTCTCACTAATCCTCTCATAAAATCTGAAAATTTTCATTTAAATTTTAAAATCTAAAACGTGTTTTTAAACTATTTCAATTTTAGACCCTAAATTAAAACTTAAAAGAACTGTTTTTATGTTTCAGTGCTGATATATTTTAATTTTTAAATATTAAATATGTAAAATATATTTATATTCTACAATAAAAATTACATTTCAGTTGACCGTTGAGTTTGATGGAGTTTGATAATCGGAAACTTTCTGACTTAGAAATTCCGTGACAAAGTGAAAACTTGACAATTTTTTATTTTTGAAATTTTGTAACAATGTGTAATTTTGATACGCTTGATGATGAATTTAAACCATCAATATAGATTAATATATTTAATTTATTTTTATAGCTTATATTTTATTCAAATTAAAATAAAAAAGGAAAAGAAAGTAAAAAAAAGAAAACAAAGCAAAGAAACTGAATGAGAAGAAATAAGAAAAAATGAATGTTTGATTTTTTTTAATAGAAGTGAAAGGGGGAGGAAGGAAAAGACATCTAATAAATAATTTGTTTTGGGTGGGTTAGAAGACTCAATAGTTGCAGCCCAAAGAATCAACAATCTACTAAGTCACTCGTGTTGTAGTGATATTATCTTAGGTTTGAGCTCGGATAATCTGAATCCATGAGCCCAGAATAAACACTAGTGGCTTACTCTGAAGATATTAGTGGCAAGAGAATCATAAACAAAGGTAATGAGAAAAGGATCAGTTATTATTGCTCAAGAAACTATTACACAATCTATTATGAAAGCAAACAGAAGCACTACACAATTTCCTACGACCTTGCTGACTTCATTGGAGGACCCATTTTTCGAGTTCTCGGATGTTTAGCTTATAATGTCAGATATGGGAAGAGCTAGATGGAAAATAAGGAAATGTGATCCTGCTTATAATGGAACTCCACTTATATTATATGCACCAACGGATAAAGGAAAGAGAAATATTCTTGGTCTTCAACCACAACTCCCCAAAGCTGATTATCACTGATTCTATCTAATGCTCAACTGTTAGAATAAGATTGGACCATCTCGAGAATTAAATAGTTGTTCACAACCATTCAAACCAAATCACAGTCGCTTTTCAAATGTCTCTTTCACTGATATATATTCTTTTTTGTTGATGGCAAAGGGGGAGAAATGATATAATTTTGATTCATTTTTATCCTAAGATAAATCCCAAACATTTAAATGTGTGGATTTGTTTATTTCATTACTGTGCTTATTGCTAATCAAAATTTTGCATAAGTCTTAAACTCAGGGGGAGCTTGCAAACCTCACTCTGGATACTTAAGGTAAGACAATTTTGAGAAGTCTAAAACTCAAAGGGAGCTTACAAATCTAATTCTGATTTTTAGTTGATTATTTTAAGACAAAATTGTTCATCAAAATGTAAGTATTTATCATCATCAAAATGGGGGAGATTGTTGGAACAAGATTTGTTCTACATCTACAATCATGTAGTTTTAATAATAACAAAGTACATAGAACAATTTTGTACGCTAATAGTGTATCAAGTGTGCATAATCTGAACAAGTTAGAAGTTGGATGTAGCAGAATTTGAATAAGCCAGACGCTAGAACAAAGCAGACTCTAAAGACCACTATTTGAAGATTGTTAAATCTGAAGAAAGCAAACTCTAAATTGTAGGCATATTCTGAACCAAAGGAAGAAAATAAGGCGTGTCTAAATGAAAGTCAAGCATCGAGATTACCAAGTCAACGCTTCAGAAAGAATCTATCCAGAATGAATCTGATAAAAACTCTGGTAGTTCAAGCCTCTGAAGTCTCAGAACACATAACTCTATAGACTTTGAGACTCATTTTCACCAAGTTCTGAAGACAGACTCTGACTCTACTCAAGCTTTAACAAACATTTATTTGAAGCCTCTAACTAGAAGATGATGACAATATGAAGAATATGTGGCAAGAGTACAACCAGTACAGGATCAAACATTTCCTCCACCATTATGAAAAATCCGAAAAAGGACAATACTATTGTACCAACGGATATTCCCTCATTTCATCCTCTCATCCACTACATGTTGCATGCTACTCCACTATGGTACTACCAAGCATATCCAAAAGCTATTTTTTAGAGGATATTCCAACTTCACCCTCCAACGAATCTATTTCAATGCCTATATAAAGAGGGTTTGGAAGCTTGAAAAATAAGACAAATTGCAAGATAAATCATAACAAATTGACACTTTGTAAATAAAAAAACAAAAAGAATATCACAACAAGAAGAAAAGAGCAATGTGTTGAGAGAATATCAACAACAACAAAAAGAGAGAAACACTTAGAGCATTATATTTCAAATAATTTAAGTGTAATATTTTAATCTTCATTTTGTGTAACCTGCTTATTGTAGAAGCAAATATGTAAACACACAATCTTTGTATTTAACCTTTTGGTTAATTTCCCTAAGAGACTAAGTGCTAGTCAGATTACTCGAGAAGTCAGTGACAGATAGTCTTTGAGTTGTAATTCCTTGAGAGACTAGGGTATAGTCAGGATTCTCAAGAAGACGTTGATTGTTAGTTTTTGTTGTTATAGTCAAATCATTGATTACTAGATTAAGTCCTTATTGAGAAGGAAAAATCACCTTGGCGGGTGGGAAGAACTAACCTAGTTAAATGGGAACCAGGATAAAAATATTATTGTTCTTTTATCATTGTTTCATCTTTATTGTTTTTGTCTTTGGGTGAACAAAAAAATAATCTAGAAACCCAAATCAAACCCCTCTTTCTTGTGTTTCTTCGTACTTTTAATTGGCATCAGAGCTCTTGTTCTGGTATTGACTCTTTGTGTCAAACACTTAACTGTATCAGATAAAGATCCTGTCTTTGAAACACATAATGGCCTCTACTAACAACAATGATAAAGATTATTATTCTGTCAAACTTCTGGTCTTTGATGGAGAAAAGTTTGATTATTGGAAAGACATAATCGAAAGTTTCTTTCTTGAATATGATGCAGATTTATGGGATAAGGTAAAAAATGGATACACACATCCTGTAGGATCAAATAGTGAAAAAATTGAAAGAAACTAGATGAATGAACAACAAAAGAAGGATCACAAGAATCATCACAGATCTTGAACTATCATGTTGTATGTTATTTCCTATTATGAATATGAGAAGATTACAAATAGAGATTCTACTAAGTCTATATTTGATTCGTTAAAAATGACTCATAAATGAAATGAGCAAGTGGGGGAATCTAAAGCTCTAGCCTTAATCCAGAAGTATGAAGCCTTCAAGATGGAAGAAGATAAAATTATTAAGGAAATGTTCTCAATATTATATACTCTTGTTGTTGGCTTTAAAGTCTTGAACAAAGGCTACTCTACTGCAGATCACGAAAATAAAATCATGAGAAGCCTTCAGAAGAAATGGAGGCCTATGTTGACTGCACTTGAGGTGTCAAAAGATCTAAACAATACGACTCTGGAAGAACTCGTGCGTTCTTTAAGAAGTCATGAGATAGAGCTGGAGAGGATAAACCTCAAAGAAAAGGAAAATATGTGGCTCTCAAATCCAAAGGCGGGACAGAAAGGCTAAGGCCTTTCCAGCTAAGGAAAAGGAAGATTATGAAGAAGAGGACAAATTGTCTCTACTCATCGAAATGGTCAACCAACTCTGGAAGCAAGGATAGAAGAAAGTTCGGAAGGCAACTTGGGACGACTCTGAGTCTTCTAAAGATGCCTTTGAAGAAAAAACTAATGTGGCGCTGATGGCTAACACAGAAACATCTAACTATGGATCTGAATTAGATTCAGAATCAACTTTAGAATCAGACTCAGACTCTGATGAGGTATTCTCTCACTTAACTCATTATAAATTAGAAATATTCTTTGTTGAAATTCTTTAAAATAATCCGAGACTTTAGAAAAGGTACAAGGAATTGAATCAAATTCATGTAGCTGATTCTGAAGCTCATAGTGAGCTAAAGAAAGAAAACTTCACTTTGAAAGCAAATATATGCAATCTTGAAAAATATAACCCTGTCCTCAAAAGAAAGAGTAAAGAACTTGAAAAGGGTTTTTTTCAGAAGCTCCTGTGGACTCTGAATCTGTCATTAAGAAATATGACATGCATTTTCAAAAATTTCTTGACCGAAACATATATAGAAGCAAGATAGATTTTATGATCAATGGATTAAGAATAATGGAAAGAGAGGCATTGGTTATGTTTCACCTAAGAATTCTAGGGTCAAACCTAATTAAAAACAAAAGGAAATCAAACCAAAAACTCTATACTTCCATTTCACTTATGGGCACACACATAATAATTATTTTGCACAAAAACCATGGGTTGGAAAAACCTCTAGGAGGACTAACAAAAAAGGACCCAAAAAGATATGGGTACCAAAAGACAAAATAGTTCATGTTACAGAAATGTTTAACAGTCAAGTTGAGACACCAATCCTGGAACCTGGAATGTGGTCCGATGCTTTCAACGCACAAAGGAAAGAAGGCATATGTTCCAAAGTTTGAAACTTAAGCCTCGTGGCTTTGTAGGATCTGAAGGATATTAGATGGTTAAAGCTAGTTGAAAATTTTTCAGATATGGAGATTAGCTATTCTAACTCTGAGAATAGAGCTTCTGGAAGTAATTAATAAGAGAGTAAACATTCAGAACTAGAAAGTTGCTAACACACAAGCATCTCTGAGCAAACAAAGGATAAAATCAGTTTTTGAAGATTTGACTCCGGGTGAAAATATAAAACCAATATGAACCATATCATCATTTAGAATGAAGAAATGCCTCTGGGATTCAAACTCAGAAGCATGTTAGGTTCCAAATTGTGTTAATATTTGCTTTTATATTTGGTACCTTTCGACTACTTTTTATCGCAAATTCATAAAACCCCGTTTCTTTGAGTAAATAATAGTAGATTAGTTATTTAGCGGTTGTTTTCTTTTAACCGTTGTTTTTAAGTGTTTTGTGTGCAGGTTTTCTTTTATTAGGTTGGAATTTTGAGGATTGGAGTAATGAGCCAATTGCAAAGGCAAAGTTTCAAGATCTGCTCTAGGGCGCGTCGCGAGCTAGGAGCGCGCGTCGCGCGCTGTTAAGGAATGTTTGGAGTTCAAAGTCAGTAGCATCCGTACGTCGCGAGGTGAAGAGCGCGCGATGTGCTTGGGCGGTTTGATCATTTAATGAAGAGCTCACGCCGCGAGAAAGAGCGCGCGACGCGCGCTGCGCAGATTCTGGTTTTTTGTATATATAGTTCAGTTATGTCCTTGTGAGAAGTGAGACCAATTGGAGAGCCAAGAAACCCTAATTTCAGTATTTTGACTTATAATCGAAGAATCGAAGCGTTGATCGTCGAGAAATTACCGTTGATGCTTGCTATCCTTCCTTCCTTCTAGTGCAAGCTACCATGTCAATGGATAGCTAAACACTTTTGTGTCAAGGCTTTGATGTAATGTTCCTTACTTTTTGTATGTTTTCCTTGTAAATATTGTGTATGAACAAGTTGTTAATCAATATAGAGGATGTAGTTTGCTTTATCTTAACTTTCTATGGTTAAAATGTTTGTGAAATACAATGTTTGAATCTTGACCTAACTATATCATCTATCAAACATTAAGTCTAGACATGGAACTAATGGTTGATAATCACTTTGTATCGGTTTTTGAATGTTATTTGTGTTGTTCAATCGATTGAGAAATCATTGGTTGAACAATCAAGTAAGTCTTGCTATAACGTTGCGGAAACTAACGGTATAGACGTACGATACGTGAGATATTGATTGATAACTACTTCATACGCATGATCTTAGGAAGACATACAAATTATAGGTTGATGAAATCAAGTCTTGATACTTCTCTTTAAAACTTAGAACTTTCTTTAATTTAATCCTTGCTACTAAAATTGTTGAATGATCTTTTGCAAACCAAAAAACCAAAGTAATATTAACTCAAGGCAACATAAACTATAGAACGGCGGTGATATCGCACCAATCCCTGAGGAAACGATAATCTAAAATTACCACAATAGTCTTCTAACAAAATGGCGCCGTTGCCGGGGATTGTTGTTTAGATATTGCAAGCATTGCAATAGTTTGTTTTGTATTGAGTCTTATAATTAAATCTCTTATTTCTTAGCTCTTATCCCTTGTGTTTGTTAATTTGCTTGGTTAGTTTTTCAGATTACAGTTTATGCGAGGACGTATACCTGCAGATCAACTCCTTTTTGATCCTGAGATTGAGAGGACTGCACGTAGAGAGAATAGCAAAACTCGTAGGAGGAGACAACTAGCTAGGGAAAGAAGACAACAACAAGAAGCATCTTCTTCTTCAACTCCAGTTGAACACTTAGTTGAGGAAGAAATGGCTGCGGATCCTAATGTTCCAGCTCGAGGGCCTTGTGTTAATAGCCCTCGTCCGAATGCACAATTTGCTCGTGATCAAGCCAATGGAAGGAACTCCGAAATGAAAACGGGGTTACTCCAATTACTTTATCAGAACCCTTTCCCAGGAGCAGATCACGAGGATCCGTTTACTCATCTAACAAAGTTCTACGAGATCGCCGAAACAATTGGTGCTCCGGAAGCCGAAGAAGAACAGGTGTTCAGGAGACTTTTTCCTCATTCCTTAATTGGAAAAGCTAAGGAATGGTACCTTGATCAACCAAATAATGTCATGACAAATTGGAACGAGTTAGAAGAGAAATTTCTGGATCGGTTCTTTCCGCACAATAGGTTCATGGAAGCGAAAACTTCTATTGTGGTGTTCTCTCAAGGTCCGAATGAATCTCTCAATGAAGCATGGGAGAGGTTCAAGTCCATGGTTAGAAAATGCAAAGGTCATGGGTTTGATGAATTGTCTCAAATCCATATTTTTAGAAATGGACTCCAACCTCAACCAAAAACTCTTTTAGATGCTACCGCGGGTGGTTCGTTGATGTCAAAAACTGCTGCAGAAGCAATTGCTATCATTGATAGGACGACTTTGAATGATCATCAAGGGCAACATAACCGTAGTGCATCGCAAAGAAAGCCGGGAGTTCTTGAATTGAATACTAGTGATGCAATACTTGCTCAAAACAAGTTGTTGACACAACAAGTAGAATTGCTCACTCAACAAATGTCAAAACTACCTCAACAAATCAAAGTGATAAATGGGATCCCTACTAAAAATCAACAAGTGATGTGTTGTGAATTGTGTAGGGGTGACCATCAAATTGGTTTTTGTCCTCCACCGGGTGAAGAGGTGAATTATGTGTCTAATCCTAATCAAGTTTATGGTGGGAGACAACAACAACAACCTTACAACAATAACCAAGGTTACCAACAAAGAGGTAATCAAGGTTATCAAGGATGGAGGCCGGATGCCGGCCCATCGAATCGTCAAAATCCTTATCTAGGTGGTTACAATCAACAACCTCAACAACCTCAACAAACAAAGCTTTCAATAGAAGACACTCTTAGTCAATTCATGCAATTGCAAATTGTGAGCCAAAAGAATACGGATGCCGCCATAAAGAACCTTGAAACTCAAGTCGGGCAATTGTCAAAGCAACTTGCCGATCAAAACAAAGGTCCTTTTCCGGCTACTACACGAGAAAATCCTCGTGAGCATTGTAAGTCAATTCTAACTCGTAGCGGTAGAAATATTGATATGGGTGTAGGAGAGATAGTTGAGGAGGAGATTGTTGAAAGTGAAAAAGATAGGGTGATTGAAGTAGAAAAGAATGTTGAGGGTGATTTAATTAAAAATGAGAAAGAAAAAGAATTAGTGGAAAAAGAAACTCTTGAGAAAGTAGTAGAAAAAGAGAGAAAAAAATTGAGTGTGAGTGAAAAGGGGAAGATGAAAGAAAACGCAATTCATGTGAAGAAATTACCTTACCCACCCGGTCCATCAAAGAAAGATGATGAAAAGCACTATGCTCGGTTCTTGGATATATTTAGTAAATTACAAATAAATGTTCCTTTTTTCGAGGCATTAGAGCAAATGCCGATGTATGCAAAATTCATCAAAGACATCATCACAAAAAAAAGGAGATTCTTGGATCCCGAGTTAGTAACGGTGAGTTCTTGTTGTAATGCGTTAATCCAACGCACTACACCTATAAAATCAAATGATCCTGGACGGGTAACTTTATCGGTATCTATTGGAAATGTTCATATAGGCAAAGGTTTGGTCGATACTGGTTCGAGTATTAATTTGATCCCTTTGTCTATGGTGAAAAGGTTATGAATCAATGACTTGAAGCCAACTCGAATGACGTTATCACTAGCGGATAAATCCACAGCTCATCCTCATGGAGTTGCGGAAGACTTGCTTGTCAAGGTTGACAAATTTTGGTTTCCGGTTGACTTTGTTGTCATAGACATGGAAGAAGATCCAGATATACCATTGATCTTAGGAAGACCCTTCATGAAGACGGCCCGAATGATGATAGACATTGATGATGGCTTAATGAAATTGCGATACCAAGACGAGGAATTATGTCTTAATCTCTTCGAAGCCATCAAGCATCCTAGTGATGACGATGATTGTTTTAGAATCGATGCCACAGAAAAAGCGATTAAGAAAGTGGAGAATCAAATGCACTTGTCGAATCCTCTTGAGAAAACTTTGATGGAAGCTCTTGAAGTGCTTACAAAAGATCAAGAGAAGGAGATTGAAGATTGCTTGAGAAATCTTGAGGCATGTGATGAGATAAATCCTTTTGAAGCTCAAATTGAAGAATTGAAAGATGAGCTTGAAGTTGAAGAATCAAAGATGGAATTGAAAGTGTTACCTTCTCACTTGAAGTATGTGTTTCTAGAGAAGAATGAAAACAAGCCGGTTATCATTAGCAACGCCCTTTCAAAGGGTGAAGAAGAAAAATTACTTGTGGTCTTAGAAAGAAACCAAGAAGCAATGGGATGGACACTTTCTGATCTCAAAGGCATTAGTCCCTCCTTTTGTATGCATAAGATTTTGATGGAGGATGACTTTAAACCGGTGGCTCAACCACAAAGACGATTGAATCCGGTGATGAAAGAGGTAGTGAGAAAGGAAGTAGTGAAAATGTTAGAAGCCGAGATGATTTATCCGATCTGGGATAGTCCATGGGTGAGTCCCGTCCATGTGGTGCCTAAGAAAGGTGGAATGACGGTGATTCGAAATGAGAAGAATGAGCTAATTCTTACTCGAACCGTGACGGGATGGAGGATGTGTATCGATTATCGTAGGCTAAATAAAGCTACGAGGAAAGATCATTTTCCCTTACCGTTTATGGATCAAATGCTCAAGAAACTATCCGGTCAACAATTTTATTGTTTCTTAGACGGGTATTCGGGATACAATCAAATTGTAGTCAATCCCGAGGACCATGAGAAGACCGCTTTCACATGCCCTTTCGGTATTTTTGCTTATCGGCGAATGCCTTTCGGGTTATGTAATGCACCGACAACATTTCAACGGTGTATGCAAGCTATATTTTCCGACTTGATCGAGAAGTGCATTGAAGTTTTTATGGATGACTTCTCGGTTTTTGGTGCTTGTTTTGATCTATGTTTGAAAAATCTTGATACCGTGCTCAGTCGTTGTGTGGAATCAAATTTGGTTCTAAATTGGGAGAAGTGAAACTTTATGGTTACCGAAGGAATTGTGCTCGGCCACAAGGTTTCTTCAAGAGGCCTTGAGGTGGATAAAGCCAAAATTGAAGTGATAGAGAAGTTGCCTCCTCCATTGAATGTGAAGGGTATCCGAAGTTTTCTAGGACATGCCGGGTTTTATCAAAGATTTATCAAAGATTTCTCCAAAGTTGCAAAGCCATTGAGTAATCTACTCAACAAAGGTACGGAATTTCTCTTCGATGAATCTTGTTTAAATGCATTTCTAGAGATTAAAGAAAAGTTGGTCACCACACCCATAATCGTCGCTCCTAATTGGTCCCTTGAATTTGAACTAATGTGTGATGCGAGTGACTATGCGGTGGGTGCCGTTCTAGGACAAAGAAAGAACAAAATTTTTCATGCTATTCACTATGCGAGCAAAGTTTTAAATGAAGCGCAAGTTAATTACGCAACCACCGAAAAAGAATTGCTCGCTATAGTGTTTGCTTTGGAGAAATTTCGTTCTTATTTAATTGGTTCAAAAATTGTGTGTTATACTGACCATGCAGCTATCAAGTACTTGCTCACAAAGCCAAACTCAAAACAAAGACTAATTAGGTGGATTCTCTTGCTTCAAGAGTTTGATCTTGAGATAAGAGACAAAAAAGGGTCCGAAAACGTGGTAGCTGATCATTTATCTCGGTTGGTGAATACCGAGGTAACACAATTTGAAAGTGATGTGAGAGAGGAATTTCCGGATGAGAAACTGTTTTTGGTCCAAGAAGTTAGACCTTGGTTCGCAGACATGGCTAACCATAAAGCGACCAGGTGGATTCCCGAAGATCTAACTTGGAACCAAAAACAGAATTTCTTATCCGATGCAAACTTTTATGTGTGGGATGAGCCTTATCTATTCAAGTTGAGTAGTGACAATCTCTTGAGGAGATGTGTTACAAGTGAGGAATCCCAAAGTATTTTGTGGCATTGTCACAACTCGCCATATGGTGGCCACTATAATGGATTGCGTACGACAACCAAAGTCCTTCAGGCGGGCTTTTGGTGGCCTACGTTGTTTAAAGACGCTTACCATCATGTGACGGGTTGTGATAGTTGTCAACGGAGTGGTGGGATTGGTAGACGAGAGGAAATGCCCCTACAAAGCTTCTTAGAGGTGGAAGTGTTTGATTGTTGGGGTATTGACTTTGTCGGTCCATTTCCATCCTCTTTGTCTAACGAGTACATTTTGGTCGCGGTAGACTATGTTTCGAAGTGGGTGGAAGCGATTGCTTCACCTAAAGCCGACGGTAAAACCGTGATAAAATTTTTGAAAAGAAACATTTTTGCGCGTTTTGGTACGCCTCGTGTGTTGATAAGTGATGGCGGATCGCATTTTTGCAATGCTCCACTTGAAAAAGTGTTGGAGCAATATGGAGTTAAGCATAAAGTTGCCACTCCATACCATCCACAAACTAATGGTCAAGCCGAGGTATCGAATCGTGAGATCAAGCGAATTCTTGAGAAAACAGTTTCGAGTTCTAGAAAAGATTGGTCGCTTAAGCTTGATGAAGCATTGTGGTCTTATCGGACCGCTTTTAAAGCCCCGATTGGTCTCACACCGTTTCAAATGGTGTACGGCAAAAGTTGCCACCTTCCGGTGGAATTAGAACATAAAGCCTTTTGGGCTTTGAAATTGTTAAATTTCGATCCTAAGTCGTGTGGCGAAAAAAGAAAAGTTCAACTCCATGAGTTGGACGAGTTGAGGTTACATGCCTACCATTCAAACACGATTTACAAGGAGAAGGTAAAATTCTATCACGATAGTAAAATACGTGTGAAAGACTTTAAGGTCGGACAGCTTGTGCTTCTTTTCAATTCCCGTTTGTAGCTTTTTCCGGGAAAGTTGAAATCTAAGTGGTCCGGACCGTTTTTAGTCAAAGAGGTAAGGAATTACGGGGCTATAGTGGTAGAGGATACAAAAACAAAGAAAGTATGGACAGTAAATGGTCAGAGGTTGAAGGTGTATCGTGGAAGTGAGTTTAATCGGGAAACAAGTGTTCTTGCTCTAGGTGATCCTTGATATCGCCTTTGGCCGTCGAGCTGACCGACGTTAAACAAAGCGCTTATTGGGAGGCACCCCAATTTGTAAGTATTCTACTTGTTTTATGTGTTTTTTATCGTTTTTGTGTTTTAAGCTGATATCGAGCCAAAAATGGTCTACCGGTAAAGTTACGCGTGCTGATAAAAAGAAATTTTTTGCTGTTCTGGTGTAGCTCGCGGCGCGGCCTCTAAGCTCGCGACGCGCGCTGTTCCTTAATTGGAAAAAATTTTGGCAGAAGTGAACGCGCGGCGCGGCCTCTAAGCTCGCGATGCGCGCTGTTCCTTAATTGAAAAATATTTTGGCAGAAGTGATCGCGCGGCGCGGCCTCTTAGCTCGCGACGCGCGCTGAACAAAAAAACAAAAAAAAAATAATAATTTCTGGGTTGGGCCCAGAATGGGACCCGACCCATCCCCCTCCCTCTTTTACGAGTTAATTAGGGTTAGAGGCACTTTTGCCTCTTTTCCCAAATATTTGAAAAATTTCTCCTCTTCTCCTTCTCCCATCCTTGTTTGATATTGTTTGCTTTCTCCTTCACCATCTTCATCATCCATTAGAGGTATGTGTTCTTCTTCTTCTTCTTCTTCCTCCTCATTATGTTAAAATAATTTTTAGGTTTTATAGAATTAGATTTAGGATTAGAAAGTTTTGTGAATATAGGGTTGATTAGAGACTTAAATAGGTTAGGATTAGCAAATGGGTCTGTTTAAATTAAGTTTTGATTGTTGGTGGTGGCTGCAACCATGGTTGCAGCTCTGTTTTTTCTGTGTTTCGCACGTCTCGCGTCGCAAGCTGAAGCGCGCGTCGCGCGCTGAGTTTAATTTTGTTTTATGTTGAATTCTGTTTCTGTTCCGTGCAATGTGGTTCTATTTTACAATTATGTTCGGTCTTTTACTGTGTTATAGATGTGAATAATTGTGCTAACCATTTTGGATCGAATTGTGTTTGTGTTTTGTTTTTGTGTGCAGATGGCTCCTCCTTTGAAAAAGAAAAGAGGTGATGCCGGTGAATCTTCCGGCTCCCAGACGCGCTATGACCACACACGGTTCCGTGGTCCTGAACATGAAGCTAGGTATGAAGACTTAAAGGGACGCACGGTTTGGCCAGAGAGAACCATTGAACCCAGTGAGGGAGGAAATTATTCTGAGGCTTGGGGCTACTTGAGCGATACTTGCTGGGAAAAGTTGTATGAGCCTGGCAAGTTCTATCAGGTCGAGATCCTTCGGGAGTTTTATTCTAATGCTTTGCCTGCAGGTAGCTGGGTTCCGACCGAGGCATTCCCATTTAAGACGTGGGTAAGAGGAAAAGAGATTGATTTCTCCAAGGATGCGATCTTTGATTTTCTGGATGATCCTCGGGCTTTGACTGAGGAGTGTAGGTACCATCCTCGGTTAAATCAGGGAAGTTAGGATGCTGAGGCTATGAGGGAGAAGTTGTGCCAAAGTGGGTGCAGTTATGATTTGAGCACCACTAGACACCCTAAGACCTTCACCCGTCAGAATCTCACTCATGATGCTCAGTTGGTAACTTCTGTGGTCCTGTATAATTTAAGGCCACGAAGTCACACCACTACTATTACACTGGACACAGCTGGTCTAGTGTACTGTATTCTGATGGGTGAGGAGGTTGATATTGCTAGGATAGTAGCAAATGAATTGAAGAGGGTTGCTCTGAATGGTACGAGTTTTGGCGATAGGGCCAAGTGCCGGTTGATTTTTCCCGGTTTGATCATGGGGCTGTGCAGGAAGGCAGGTGTTAGGTTTCCATCTGGGGGTCTGATTCCCATGGATGGAGTGATTAATGATGTTTTTGCTAACAGGTTTTGTGCTGCTAACCCTGTTCCTGCAGCTGGTGCTCCTGCTGCGAATTCTGTTCCTGTTGCTGCTGCTCCGCCTGCTGTGCCACAGTTAGGTCAGGCTGGTGACTAGAACTGGCAGATGCACATGGCTCACCAGAGAGCTTTCTTGTTTATCCAGGATTCTCTTCAGAATCTTTCTGTGCAGCGTCCTGTGGGTACTAGAGATGATTTGGCGGCGTATGCGCGTTGGCCTGAGGACATGCCAGGTTCTCAGGGGGAGGTGATGGTGATGATTCTGATTCTGAGGAGGAGTGAGCTGTATTTGTTTTCTCTGTAGTGTAGTTTTTAATTTTTGCATTTTTATTTTCAGTTGAAACTTTTGTGCCATCCTTGAAAGGATGAGGTATGTTGGATTATAGGCTAAGTTTAAGCCTTTTTGGATTATGTTTTGAAGTTAAGTTTTTTTTTAGATAATTTAATTTTTGCATTTTTAGTTAAATTTTGTCTGTCCTTGTAAAAGTGCTTCCTTGCTGAAGCAAGTTTTTACAACCAATTGGGGCGGTGATGATATAATGTGAAATTAGTACGTGCAAGGTACATTTTTACCGTTTCTTTAATATACCATGAATTTGATGCTTTTAATTGTACACATTAGATGTCACATTTTCTTTAACAAAAATAGTTCAATAATGAATCATTGTAGTACTAAAATTAGTGTGAGGAGCCTGTCCATTGTATATATATATATATATATATATATATATATATATATATATATATATATATATATATATATATATATATATATTATTTTGTGGATACCAACAATGTGCGTTTAACTCGTGTTTATTATGTTTAATCTTGCGTTTTTTTTATTTAATTGGGTAAAGCATGAAAGTGATCAAATCGGTATAACTTCTCTACCAATAATAACCTACCCGGTGAGTGTGTGAGTATTTGCTAACCACTTTGAGCCGTTTTGCCAAGATTCAATCGGTATCATTTCCTTGTTTATAATTGCCGATTTTTGATCTGAATCTTGATGACTTTCTTTTAACCTTGAAGAGTACCATGAAACGTGGTTAGGATTGATTCCTTTTCGCCTTAGAATAGGGAGCATTCGTGATTATGTGATGGTAATATTCAAGTTGGGGAGAATACAAAATTTTATTGGTTGTATTGGTGTGAAGAAGAAAATAAGTGATTGCTCAAGAGAGAAAAAAAAAAGAGAAAAAGAAAAAGAAAGAGAAAAAGAAAAAAGAGCTTTGTATATAGCTAGTTTCCTTTAAATTAAAAGGATGAACTCTTGAGCAATAAATTTGTGTGATCGGTTGATAAGGATTTGTGGATATAATTGTATTTGAATGCTCTCTTAGTTATTGACCCTTTCGTTTCAATAGCCTTGAGAAATGACACTTCCTTGTTAACCAAGCCAAGCTACAACCCTAAAGTCTTTGTGATTCTTGCTCTTGCGCTTTTTTAAATAAATGTTGTGTAGATGAATGCATAATTGATTCTGGATGTTGGCGGCATTGTTGTGTGAGTGTTAGGATCCTCAATTTTGTCTCTTACTAGAGAAGTGTGTAGGTTGTGATTCAATCTTGAACTTATTTTGCTTTAGGAATTGTTGACATCATATGTGTATGTAGTATTAGTATTTTAATCATGGTGTTATTTTAGCAAGGGTAAGATGTTACTTGTGTGCTTATGGAATTTGAACCACCCAAATGTTTCTTGTCTTAGCTTGTGATCTCTTGGTAGTGTGTTTCTGTTTGAGGACAAACAAAGGTTTAAGTTGGGGAGAGTTGTTAGGTGCCAAATTGTGTTAATATTTGCTTTTATATTTGGTACCTTTCGACTACTTTTTATCGCAAATTCATGAAACCCCGTTTTCTTTGAGTAAATAATAGTAGATTAGTTATTTAGCGGTCGTTTTCTTTTAACCGTTGTTTTTAAGTGTTTTGTGTGCAGGTTTTCTTTTATTAGGTTGGAATTTTGAGGATTGGAGTAATGAGCCAATTGCAAAGGCAAAGTTTCAAGATCTGCTATAGGGCGCGTCGCGAGCTAGGAGCGCGCGTTGCGCGCTGTTAAGGAATGTTTGGAGTTCAAAGTCAGTAGCATCCGTGCGTCGCGAGGTGAAGAGCGCGCGATGCGCGCTTGGGCGGTTTGATCATTTAATGAAGAGCTCGCGCCGCGAGAAAGAGCGCGCGACGCGCGCTGCGTAGATTCTGGTTTTTTGTATATATATAGTTCAGTTCTGTCCTTGTGAGAAGTGAGACCAATTGGAGAGCCAAGAAACCCTAATTTCAGTATTTTGACTTATAATCGAAGAATCGAAGCGTTGATCGTCGAAAAATTACCGTTGATGCTTGCTATCCTTCCTTCCTTCTAGTGCAAGCTACCATGTCAATGGATAGCTAAACACTTTTGTGTCAAGGCTTTGATGTAATCTTCCTTACTTTTTGTATGTTTTCCTTGTAAATATTGTGTATGAACAAGTTGTTAATCAATATAGAGGATGTAGTTTGCTTTATCTTAACTTTCTATGGTTAAAATGTTTGTGAAATACAATGTTTGAATCTTGACCTAACTATATCATCTATCAAACATTAAGTCTAGACATGGAACTAATGGTTGATAATCACTTTGTATCGGTTTTTAAATGTTATTTGTGTTGTTCAATCGATTGAGAAATCATTGGTTGAACAATCAAGTAAGTCTTGCTATAACGTTGCGGAAACGAACGGTATAGACGTACGATACGTGAGATATTGATTGATAACTACTTCATACGCATGATCTTAGGAAGACATACAAATTATAGGTTGATGAAATCAAGTCTTGATACTTCTCTTTAAAACTTAGAACTTTCTTTAATTTAATCCTTGCTACTAAAATTGTTGAATGATCTTTTGCAAACCAAAAAACCAAAGTAATATTAACTCAAGGCAACATAAACTATAGAACGACGGTGATATCGCACCAATCCCTGAGGAAACGATAATCTAAAATTACCACAATAGTCTTCTAACAAAGCAGTAGCTTTCATTCTGGAGAAGGTTAAGGTAAGCAAAAAGGTAAGTCAGAATGTCCGAGTCAGAATCCCTCTGGGAAGTTCTGTTCTTCAGACTCTGAATAATATTATTGATTTTAAGCATGTACTTTCATTGTGACTAAGAAATATGTAGACACGTGTCTAACTAATTCTTACTGTATGTTAAACACTTGAATGAACCTTGAGAATCATTATTTTATTGGGTAAGATAAAATCATGCCTTACTCCCTCCCTTGGTCATCATTACTTGTGTTTACAAATGTTTGTATGTTTAAAATAGTTTCAAAACTCATTGTATCTCTCTTTTAACACACAAAGCAGCTCCTATTACTCATACTTGAATCTTTTCAATCATATACCCTAAAAATTCAATGAGTTTGCATCTAAACACAGTTGAAATAGTTGAAAACTTATCTAAAACCTTTCTATCTACACCAGTGGTTCACTCAGAAGATGTCAGTGGCAAGAGAATCATAAACAAATGTAATGAGAAAATGATAGGTTATTATTGCTCAAGAAACTATTGCAAAATCTATTACAAAGGGAAACTACAGTACCAGCATAGGACATGGAAATGCAAAGAATGAAGTTGCATGGGAAGATATGTTGGAGGTACCTGCATGCCTTTAGAGCAGATCACACTTAAATACATATACAAAGTGTGACCTACAACTGAACAACATGTGTGAGGCCTTCAATAAGGCAATATTGGAGCACAATGAAAAACCTATAATCACATTATTATAAGGGATCAAACATTACATAACAAAGAGGATAACTAGCTAAAAGGACTTATTGTAGAGCTACACTAGATCTATATGTCATAAAAACCTGTTGGTTATTGAGAAGAATAAAAAACAAGCAGAAGGGTGGACTCCTACATGGCATGGTGATGATGTTCTTGCCATTTTTGGTGTAACAATGGCATTGAGACTTAATGTATTGATTTGAAAAAGGAATCATGCTCATGTAGAAAATAAGACTTCTCTAGGATACATTGTTGTTATGTAATTACATGTATATGGAGCATCAAGAAAAAACATGTAGCAGGGTATTGTGGTTGTTATTAAAATATTTTGATATTATCAAAACAGGTGTAAGCCATGTTGCATGCCTTTTGAAGGCCATGTTGTATGCCTTTTGCAGCCCATGTTCCATGCCTTGTGTAGGCCTTATGTAGCATAGTGCATCGTGTAAGCATTGTAGTAGGGCATTGTGCAAGCCTTAATGTGCAAGCCTTATTCATTTAGTTTTAACAGTATCATAACAAACTGAATTCATTTACTAATGTTGAACAAACTGAATTGCTTAAACTAAATTCTACAACATTGTGGATAACTTGTTTCAACATAATAACCTAAAACCTAATCACCTAAATTCTAAACAACACATGATTTGAACGAAAAAACACCTAAAACCTACTCCCTTCATTCCTATTTATAAGTGAAATTTAACTTTTTAGATTCATTAAATAATTGATTTATCTAACCTATATGTAGTCTAAATACATCATTTGTTCAATGAACCTAAAAAGTCAAAATTTGCTTATAAATATGAATGGAGGGAGTATTTCATTAATGTTGAACCAACTAACGCAAACAACACAATGAAAGTGATCATCTCGTTGAACTTTGTTGAACTTTAATTGCTTCTTCAATGTCTTCATTTCTTCATCTTTTGCATTGTATGAATTAACTTTTTCCTTCTATTTATGTAGATTATTTGGTAATTAAGAGATGAACTCATTTGCCCTAAGATTCATCTCCTCATCCAACCAATTAAAATGGTCACAGTTCTTGTAACCTTGAACTTGGAAACATGAATGGAGATGAAGGAAGATGAATAAATGACAAATCGTGACCTGGGTAAAACATAACAACATCAAAAAATTGAAAAAATCAAAACATACCTTATACATCCATGTCGTCAACAATGAATCATAAAGACCACACTTGCATTCATACATCAGACAATTTGATATATTTATGGCTGAAAATTGACTATTGCGACATCTTACAATCATTGTGCAAAGAAAATGAGAGAAGAAAATGAAGGTGCGAATAGGATGAAGGCGCAAAGAAGATGAAGATGCGAAGAACATGAATGAGCAAAAGTGAATTTGAAAAAGTGAAGATAGATTGATTTTTAGAGAATGTTTTACCTTAAATAAATATATAAACCTAATTTTACTCTTATATTATTATTATTTTTAAACTAATAATTTATTTAAAAAATTCAAAAAAATACTAATTAACACCAAATCAAAGTGTCACGTCATAAATGAAGAAAATATATTTGTAAAACACGAGGGGACCGAAAAATATTTAAGAAAAATAAAATTGAAAGACAAAAAAATTAAAATACCTAAAATTAGAGAGAAAATGCATTTAAACCTAAAGAATTTGATCATCCCAATTTGTTGAATTTGAATTTGAAAGTGACTATAAAATAGAAATTAATAAAAAAAAAAGTTATTTTTTTAATTTTTTAAAGTCTTTGACGTGTGAGTTTATGTAGTAAAATTATGAAGTTGATTGGAAGAAGATTCACGTGGTGAACCAATGGTATATGAAAACCACGTTCATGTGATACACAAATCTATACTAAAAAACAAAAATTCCTTGTAATCTCTTTTCAGAACGTTGAATCTTTTTCAATATGCTTGCTTTTCCCTCAACTGTACCACAACTGTATAACGTACCATCCTACAACTTTAACCGTACATATCGAATCTCAATCTCATCCACTCATTCATTTCTATACTTTCTCGTCATCAACGTCGTCGTTTTCACTACTTGCTTCATTCTCATTTCTCAATAATTCTATTTTCCACATCTCAAACATTACTACTTACTAAGTACGGTTGATTTGATTCTCATTAAGAAATATTCTGGCCAATCATATTAATACACGTGGAATTTTGTACTCATGTCGTACCATAAGTCTATTACCAGTTGTCGTTACTTATGATTAATCTGAAGAAATTAAGCATAGGAAAAGATATGACACCTATGTTATTTGTTGTTATTGTAATTTAAAATTTTGATTAAATCAAAGTTTGATTATAGTTCGGCAATATATCATCATTACAGTTGTCAAGGTTTTGTTGAAAGTTGAAACCATGAGCTATAGTATTTTTCAATTTGTTTAGATGATCAATATTTTTTTAATTGCAGAAACTATAAAATTTTACACTTGCATAATATTTTTAGCCATAGCACCGTCTATTAATATTGAATTGAAATTGAAAGTAGTTATATGAGAGATTTTTTGTGAAATAAAAATAATTTTTAATATAAAAAAGAGTACTTTTGTTAAAATATAACTTATTTGATAGTTGTATTTTTTTTATCGCTACCAATTTAATTAGGTTCGGGAGTCAGTTCTGACATCAAGTGATTTTAGCCACCTCTTAATCAGAAGTTCAACATCAATCACCACTAAACCAACTAATAATTGATTGATAATTATATATTTAACTTAAAAAATACAGATGTGGATTCAAACACGAAATTGTATATATTTAATAGAGGTGAAATTTCAAAAATTTATTATCGTGAATATAAGGTTCACTTAACAAATTTGCAACTAAAATAAATTATCAATTTAATTTTGTGTGGTGGTGTGTAGAGTTGTTCCAATAGGAAAGTAGTTGATGGGGCCATGGGGGAGTGTTTTGCTATTCTAGATATATTATATTTTTTTGAAGGATATCAAATGTAGCTCATCAATAGTGTGTGATAGATGATCAAAGTTAAGAGTTTATGTTGTGAATGCCTTAAATTGTTTTTTTTAAAGAATAAAGAATGAAATTTATATTTCTTTTTTATTTTGTCGATGTCACATATGCGAGATTGGTGGGTAAGTGGGTTCATGCGTGAGACGCTTGGAGAGTCGGTGCAGTGCATTGGCGTGTGAGGTGCCTAGGGCAGACATGAAACTGATGATATCAATTTCTAAATCAAATATAAACCTTCATTTCATTCCTCTTATGGATAATTTTGAAAGGGGTCTTGAGAAAAAGCTATTGGGGAATTGCAATGCCAATGGTTGATTGTTTTGGGGAGAGATTTATTGGAGTGAGAAACACATTACAGACATATTTGTTAGGGAGATTTTCTAAGAGGAAGGATTTGAGCTTCCTTTATTTTGTGCTTTAGTTTATTGTGATTGCACTACACAAAAGATTGTTGTTGTTATTTGAAGTTATTTAGTTGTTGGTTGTCATTGTTATTTGCTCCACAATTTTGTTTTTGTTGAATTAAATAAAGTTTTTAATCGCCAAATATTTAAAAAATGGGACATTGAGAAGTATTTTAGACACAACAAATTCAGATTGTGTAAACAATTTAATTCAATTAAAGTGTGCGTGTGTGCGCGTGAGGGTGTGTTTGTGTGTGTGCACGGGTGTTTGTGTGTGTGGGGGCCGGGAGGTATGGTTGTATGTTTGTGTGTTTATGGCATTTTTAGTAAATCAAATCACAAGTTTTAGTTCATTTAAGAGATTAAACTCAAAAAAATCTTAAGGACAACTTGTGCAAAAGGATGAGAAGTATGGTTGTATGTTTGTGTGTGTGTTTATTGACATTTTTAGTAAATCAAATCACAAGTTTTAATTAATTAAGAGATTGAGGATAATTTTGCAAAAGGTTGAGAAAACTGTGTTTGTGCTTGAAGATGTTTGAATGTTTAACAATTTGATGGGAGTCTCAAGAAATAAAGTTCAAAAACATTTAGGGTCTGTTTGGTTCAAATAAGGGGGAGGGGAGGGGAGGGATTTTAATGAAGGGAAGGGGAGGGGAGGGAAGGGGAGGGAATTTTATTAATTATATATATGTTTGGTTCAAACAAGAGGAGGGGAGGGGAGGGGAGGGAATTTGGTTAAAAATACGTTTGGTTCACGAGGGGAGGGGAGGGGTTTTATTAATAATTTACGTTTTTATCCTTATGATTTTATATAATCGATAAGATATTCAAAGTTGAAAATTTCATAAATAATTTTTTGAAAATAATATTCGTAATATTTAATGATTAAAAATTTATAACTTACCACATAATATTAAAAAAATTGAATACACTTGATATGTATTATAACTTTCGGCGCAAAATTATCTATAGGTTGATAACAACTTTTGAATACATAAAAATAATTTATCGATATATACATACATATATATATATATATATATATATATATATATAAAATAAACAAAATAATTGAATAGTTTAAAATATTATAATATATATATATATATATATATATATATATATATATATATATATATATATATATATATAATAGAGTATATAACGAAATTAGAAAAAAATTAATATAAATAAACATAAAAATAAAAATTATAATAAAAAATTAAAAATTTTAGTTATTATAAATTTCATTACATAAAAATAATAATTTAAAAGTAAAAAATAATTATAATAAATTGATATAAGCAATAGAGAAAGAAAAAAAGCAGACGAAAGAAAATAATAATTTTTTGAAATAATAAAATAAAATTGAGGGTATTTTAGTAAATATATTAATTTATTAAATATCAACAGTCACATTCCCTCCCCTCCCCTCCGAATCCCTCCGATTCGGGGGAACGCAAAATGTGTGATTTGGAGGGATTTTGCTCCCCTCCCCTCCCCTCCTCTCCCTTCCTAAAAATTGAACCAAACACATTTTATTATAAACATTCCCTCCCCTCCCCTCCCCTCCGTTTACCTCGAACCAAACACACCCTTAGAAGACAAAGTAAATAAAGAAGACAATAAAAACAATAGAGTAAAATTACTTGAATTAAAAGTAGGACGCATATTTATACATTTTCTCACAAATTATTATCTCTATGTGACTTGGGTACTTGAATTCCATAGAGAACACTAACGAAAAAGCGATCTCCTTTTATATGAGTGAACTTGTCTTATATACTATTTGTAATTTTAACTGTCCATAACGGTTATCTCTGTAGAAATCAACATGTACTCCCTTACGTGGGCTTCAGTCCTCTGGTTAGCTTCCACATGTCTTCGACATTTGAGCTATTTTGGATTACTCTTGTTGTTTCAAACCGTATTTTAAATCTTCAAACTACTTCTGTCGAAACTTGGAACATAGCGTCGAAATGTCTCAGCCATCTAATCTTTAGGCTCAAGCATATACTAAGTCCCAAAACACCTAATAGGCGAGCCGAACTCACCACCTCATTCGAAATGATACGTATGTCAAAACTATAACATGTTCATCTTGTACTTAGTATTTTTCAAACCTTTATTACACTTTCATGTCGAAAATTGAAGTTCAAATTCTTAGGCTAACATATGCCCCTCAAAAAATGTCATTTTTGTTCATATTTCCAATGTGGAAGAAAAGTGGCATTTTTAGCAACTGACAACATTGTTCACAACAATCTGCATGCGTCATTTTCATCATGACCCCTTTCTCTTATCTATCACGTCAACAAACATGTGTGTGATGGTCATCATGACTCTAATTTCCAAGGTCCATGTGGGCCACAAAAAAAACACTATATTAAATAAAATCATTTAATTTATTAATGATTTTTAATAAAACGAAAATTAAAACCTTAATGGGAGTATTAACTTTCGAGGAGGCAATTGAAAAGTCTCATTTCAAAACTATATGTAAATTCCCTCTTACCTCTTTCTTCTTCTTTTATCACTTTCATTTTTTAAACCTCAAAAAACTCTTGTATCCCCTAACTTACCAATCTCCCATCTTCTTCTAACTCAGGCAAAAACAATGGCTTTTACCCCTGGTGCTGTTAAACCAACTTACATTCCTTCTGCTACTGATCTTCAATGACCTATCTTTGTTAACAACTATAGATATGTTCTTGAACCACCCATGGAGAAGGATAAATCCTCTATTTGGACTTCTCAAGTATTGATCCCTTATTCTTTGTAGGTACGGTTCACACATTTCTGGGTCCTTTACCCATATCACCTAGGAAACCCAACAAGATGAAAAAATTATTTCCTTTCCTATCTTCTTGCAATGCTTATAGGTTACCCCCACGTACAATGCTTACATGCTTATAGCCGCTGTCTACTTCTGGGAGCCTTCGAATAACACCTTTCACTTACCATGTGGGATGGTTACTCCCACTCTTTTTAATATCGTTGCTATCACCAGTCTTCGACCAATTGGTGATACTTTTGACCCTACCTTAAGCCATAAAATTAAACCTAATTTTTCTTTTGATGACGCTAGCTTTAATACTTACATCAAGTGCCACCATGAGGATACTAAGGAAATCTTTGACTGTGAGCATATTGCTCAAGAAACTCTGGTTCTCTCTTCCAAGTGCTAACAAACCCTTGTGTTAAATCAACAATAAGGAAATCTTTGACTGTGAGCATATTCCATGCATGCTCAGTCCAATAAGCACAATGCGTCTCCTATGGGGGAGGATCCTCTTGAGATGATCAATTTATCTGATCTCGTGCTGGATGCTGTTCCCTTAACTACGGTGGAACCCATTCGGGAGGAAGGAAGCTCTACTAACCCTAAGAAGGATAAACTCTCTGGTAAGTCTTCAACTTCTCTCAATAAGATGATACCTAGAAAGGCCTCCAAGGCAAGTGAGTCAAAGCAAATAAAGGCCTCTAGGGCTGGTGATAGCTTGAATAATTCTGATCATGCCAAGATGATTGGGACGGATAAACAAATCTGGAGGATGCTAGCCACCATTCTTACTGAAATTGAGTCAGATGATGAACAAAATGTTCAAACATCTTCTAGAATAAGGACTAGTTCCAAGGGAAAATGTGCTCACAGTCTTGTTAGTGATGATTTTATCCTTGAAAAAAGAAGCAAGAAGAAGGCAGATGTGTGTGTGCCTAATGCTGTAATTAACCTAGATGACTCTTCTTCTAAAGATGATATTTTGGCAAATCATCTTAAACTTGGAATTGCCAAAAGACTTAAGAAAAGAAAGGGAAAGGGTGTTGTTGTTGGACACCCTCAGGCAGATACTCCTATGAACAAGGTTAGGGATGTCAAGGGAAAGGCTATAATTGGACCTACTAAGTCTTGGAGTAAGGTCGTAGTTCCCTCAAAGAAGAGGAAAGTGATCCTTCCCATGATACTGAAACAAAGTCCGATGAAGATGTTCAAGACATCTTGCTACATGGAAGGTCTACTGGCAAGAAGACTTGCGTGGCTCTTCTTGAAAGAACATACTGGGAAATGGAAGTGTGTTAATTAAAGAAGAACTTATTTGGAAAGATAACTTGGCAAAGACTTCTCTAAGTGCAAGGATGTGGAGAAGTTTATAGAAGATGCTAGGTTGAGCAAGACTATCACTGGTTTTGGTCCATGCTATGAGGGGTTTGTCAAAGAGTTTGTAGTGAGTGTACTAGTGGGGTATGATGATGCTAACAGCAAGAACTTCAGGAAAGTTGGAGTCAGAGAAAGAGTGGTAATTTTTTCTCCTGCTGTGATTAATGAGTTCCTGGGAAGATCTGTTGAATCTCGAGATGGATTAGAGGTTACAAATGATCAGGCCTGTAGGGAGATCATCGGTGGACAGGTAAAACATTAGTTGAATAAAGGAAAGCTCTTTGTTGGACAGCTTACTGTGAAATATGCTATACTTCACAGGATTGCTGTTGCTAATTGGGTTCCCAGTAATCATACCTCCACCATTACTGCGGGGCTGGGAAGGTTCATTCATGCTGTGTGTAAAAGACCAACTTATAATTTTGGAGCTCACATCTTTGATCAGATTCTGAAGCAAGCCTTCTCTACTACTGTCAAGATGCCTATCTTCTTTCCCTATTTCATTTGTGGCATCATTCTGAATCAGCACCCTGATATTATTGTGAGTAGTGATCATGTGAAGAAGAGGGATTCTCCTCTGACTCTACACTATAAGTTGTTTGGTGGAGCACATGTTCAAGACATTGCTTTGACGTATTCTCCAACATCTGGTGCTACCAGTCCCAAGCAAGGAGTCATTGTCACTCTGAAGGCAACCTACAGAGAGCTGGATGAATCCCTCAGAACCAACACTTCTAGGAAGATTCAGTTAGAGAGACTGATTAAGACTCTGGTGGAAGAAGAAAATAAGACTAAACAGGCCACTGCTGCTGCTGCTAGGAAGGTGGTTGGTAATTCTGGAAATAGTGAAGATGCTGCCCAGAATGCCTTTGGAGGAGAACAAACTAAACTTGAAAAAGTTAATGATGGTGATAGTGACCACAGTTCATCTAATGATGGGGAAGAGGAAGAACTCAATAGTGCATTTGATATGGATACTGACGCTGAAGTTGAAGCTGATACTGAAGAAAGTGACGGGATTGCTCCTTGAGATCTTTTCTCAATTTTTTTCATTGTTTTGTTTATTTTTGTTGTTTTCTTTGTAAGGGTTAAATGCCCAGAACTTGTTTAGCATTGTCACCTTGTGCTACTATTTGTGGTTTCTTTTGTTAGTTATTTACAAACCTTGTTTTGTCATATTATGGTTAAAAAGGGGAGTAATAGTGTGTGTCAACCACTAACCACTGACCGAGGGGGAGATTTTTTTCTCTTGGTTTGTTATTGATGAAGTGTTGCTGTAGAGGGGGAGTTCCTTTATAGGTTCTAGAAGAGCTGGATTAGCATGATAGAGATGTCAGACACATTGGTTTTACATCTTACTGTCTGGTTGGGAAAGTACATCTCTCAACTAGAATGAATGCAGATTCCATTAACAACTAACATGTGAGTTACATATGTTTGTTTTCCGTTGCATATCTGATTGTGGAACTGCTAATGTGAATTCTCTACAGGATTGAGAATTGATAAGTTATTTTAGCCAAAATAAGTCAAAGGGGGAGATTGTTAATTCTCTGCTTTTCTGATTGGAATTATGTTTGTAAAACTAACTTATGAGAACATGTTGAATAATATGTTCCATGCAACTAATGAAGACATGTCAAGAAAGATGTTCTATGCAGAATTCTTTCGATGTTGCGTTTGTTATGCTACAACTGGATCAGTTGGAGTTAGTTGATGTACAGGTGCAGAATATTTTGGAATATTATGCAATCCTATAAGGCCCTTGAATTAAGGGATAACATATTGTCTCTGATTTCGAGTTATTTGATTAGTTACTAAATATGGAGAATATATAGGAATATAATATTTGATATCTTATCTTCAAGGAGAAGATTGTGCGAGATTTTCTGGTGTGCCCTGCAGTGATTTGAAGCCCAAATCCAGTCCAGAAGATCACTATATATAGCAAGCATCAGACCTAATATTTTGCATGAAATTACAGTGTAGTATGTTAGGGTTTCTGCAGTCTTATCTATTGTAAGCCAATCCTATATCATATTGATAGAAGAGTTTGGTGTTTTCATCGAGTTGTAAGTTCTATGTTCATTCATAACCTTTTAAGCATTAGATGACTGTGTTTTAGAAGTGTGTCTTCTTATATTTGTAATTGTTATCACGGTTGTGATTGAGGGGGATTGAGGTGGGTCTCATACCCAGGTGAGTCTTAGGTACAAGTTAGCACGGGTAGTGATTAAGTGAGAAGTTGTAAACGGGGGAGTTTAGCTTTGAATTGAAACTGTTTAGTGGACTTATCCATGGCTTGGTAGCCCCCAGAGTAGGTATTGTTGATACTGAACTGGGTGAACAATTACTTGTGTTCTTTATTGTTTCTACACTACACTTTTATACCTTGTCATTGAGTGTGTTTGGAAAATAGTGTCTCAACATCCTTTAGGATATCTGTGATCTGAACGCTAGAATTTCACTTTCTCTTATACTCGTGTGAATTAATGTGTCGAAATTTTACAGCTTTACCTCTAGCCCAAAAAAAAGTTGAAGAAGAAGAAGAAAGTCAAAACAGTCGAAGATGGTAAGAAGTCTGCTCATCCACAAGAAACAAAACAAGTACACCTTTTAAACCGCTGTTCTCTTCTAAGACCACAGGTCAGTCAACGTGTCAAAAGAAACATGAATTTAACAATATTTTTTTGAATTGATTGACATTTTTGTTTGCGGAAAAACTAAAAGATAAGTTGGGGAGAGTTGATAAGTGTCAGATTTACGTTAAAATTACCGACACTTATTGACTTATTTAACCATCAAATGTTACAAAACCCCTCGATTTATCTATGAAAAGTGAGAAAAAACCTGTTTGTACTTTTCTTGTATGCATTAATCATAAACACGTGAACTGAACTAGAAAACCACTAATCACAATGTAGAAAACAAGACAATTAAAAATCCTGATGAAGCAGAGATCACTAGGCCCAAGCTACACGTGTGTTAGGGGAAGACAATGCCGTATGGCATGACCAAATACAAGTATTTCACGGTGAGGCAAGGGTTAGCGCGCAAGTCGAAGAGGTGGTGAACTGGGTGAGCAAATGGAGACCAAGGATACGTGGAAGACATGCAAACATTGCTTGCTGAAGAAGAAAATATGGATGGTCCAAATTGGTAGAGCAAGGTTGGCGTGCTAGGCGCAAGGAAGTTGTGTCTAGCGAGAGCCTTAAATTTTTCCTATAAATAAAAAGTTCCAGTTTAGTGCAAAGGGAGTCTCAATGGAGATATGTAGTACAAAATTTGAATAGATTCAATATGGGCCATACATGATAATAAGATAAGAGATCTAAAGGAGAAAGTGCTACCCGGGTGATATGGTAGATCACACTTCCAAGGTCGACATCCCGAAATTACTCGTTGTTACGCTAACCATGAGTAAGTGTGACTAAAATCTCTTTGTTGGGGTTAGATGTAGTCATTTTATTCACTTATGAAATAGTTCATGGCATTCTATGTAATTCTACACATGTTGTAATGCTGATGACTCTTTAATTTTAATGCTTGTTTTAACTTTGCAACCTAAAACCTCTTTTCATGGTGTGATTTGACATCGAAAGGTGCTTGTAATTAATAGATCAAAGATAATCATCTATTGGATAGTAATGCTTAAACATAGAGTTAGGTTTGATATCCACACGTATTATAGTAGGATTGGTGTAGAGTTTCTCTACATTGCGACTGTTAGGACTTAATGCTCTGTGTTGGTTAATAGTTTGAGATATCAGTTATTAGTTAATACAATGATCTCACAACATGCAGATTAAAAGGATATATGAATACGGGTAACAAGTAGTAATATTATTAGTAGAATAGAAGAACATATTATTGACCTACGGACGTACATGATACATATGTAATGATGAATTTTACCCCCTCAAGTTTTCTCACTGTTAACAACGAAAATTTCATTTTACTTTCTTTCTTTTAATTTATGTTATTTGTTTTCAGACTTAGCATCCAATACACAACCATTTTATCTACTTAAAATCTTAAAAGTTGTTAAACGACTTTTAAAACTATTTGTCTCTGTGGATGCGGTAGTTGTGAAACTTACTTTTGTTGCTAACGCAACAATAGACAATAAGTAAAGCCATATATGATGGCAGGAAGACCTCATTCCTTGATTCCCCATGGGGGACGAACAATCATCCTGAGCAATCCACCCTTCATCTAAGGTCAAAGCCTATAATTAGGGTTATTAAAGGGCACCCCTTAGCTAGGAATGTTCCTTTTTATGAATTTTTTCACATCAATAAATAATGATAACAAGCAACATACATGATAAAGCCAAATCAACTGCTAAAAACATTCTAAATGAAAATACCCCACTCTCAAAGTAATAAGGAAAAAGGGAATGATAATTGGAAATTATGTGGGTTTAAAATCATAAAAGATGGACCATGCCATAATTACTTATGAAGCAAAGAAAAGAAGCAAAGCATCAAATTTAACCATACATTGGGGTGAGACTCACATAACTATGTTCATATTACAAAATAGATCATCTCATACATGGATATCCTAGGCACACCAAAAAGAAAGATAACACACATATTCATTCAATCGTACCATCTTAAACCACACTTTTAGAAACATCTAGACTCATGGTCTTTAAAGTTATACTAGGGTTTAATGCTTGATCTAACTAGTGAAGTTTCGAAGCTAAAGAAATTGATCATAGTAATCTTTGTTTCATATTCATAACATAATTGACCAAGTTGAATTGTTTCAGAACTCATTACAAAAAAATTTCCTTTAGTCTAAATGAAAAACCTCTTTATGAAGTCTCTTTAGTTCAACATTCTTCGAACCCATTAAAGCAAATTTGTTTTCAGCTTCCTCGAATCTTACTGGGATGAAATGTTTCATCAAAAACACATATTCCAAATTAGAGCATAAAACTTGTTCTTTAAGGTTAATAGTTTATCTTCCATTATCTTCATATGTTCAATACTAATGGACGCCATGGCTTCAACTATACTTTTCTCTTCGTCAAGTAACAAAATCTAGTCTCTAAGATTCCTTTATGACATCCGGTGATTATCCACAAATGCTTATAAACTCTTATGTGAACATAATAACACCATGTATCGTTGTCTTAATCTCTTATGTGTCTAGTCTAATATACCATAAACTCGTATCCCATTCTTAGTACTTTCACGGGCCTCCAACCAAGCGTGTTATAACTCTTCGGAGAATTTCTCCTCCCTTGATCACAAGAAAAAAGGTGAACAACCATATGAGGGCGTATCGCAAAAGGGAAAATGTCAAGAGTCAGGAGGTGAACAACCTAAAATAGCCCTGACCAATGTGGAAGTTTCCACATGATGAATTATCATGGGCAAATAACGCTAAAGTCATGCAATTCGCCAAGATCAAAGGAGGTAATTTGCATCTAGTGGGAATAAATCATAAAGTCAAGACTGTGTAAATCAAGGATGTTCATACCCATGTTTTGGCTTGGATACAAGGCCCACAAATAATCATAGTTTAGCCCAAATATGAAATCTTCTAAAAAAAACTACAACTTTAAGAAGACAATAGATCACCCGATCAAGAGTAAAGAAGTATCTAATTAATGTGACGATAGTCAAATGACGCCAGGTCGAGGATATCACTTCTCCAACTATGGATCCAAAAAAGGTTATAGGACCGTGGGAACAATCAATGATTTGCTTTAGGTAAACACATGATCAAGGAAAATTATTGAAGAATGACAACCAAATTATAAAACAAATAATTTTCTAACAATTGTCTGTTTGGAAAACTATTACGCATAGAATGTTTTAGGTCTCCAAAATCTTACAACCTGCCTATAAAAGGGAAAGTAAGACGTCAAATCGAGGTATATTCTTTTCCTAAACCTAAAATGCCTCTCACATTCAATAGTCACTAACTTAAGCGTCAAAATATATGCATGTAACTCCCTTTCGACATCAGATCAGACTTAGAATACGCCAACAAATTTTTTAAAATCACCTCAGATTTGACCCATTCTCTCTATCGTATCAGAAACTCTAATCCATGCAAGATCAATTACTATGTTATTTAGGAATATAATTACTCAGATACAATCAATTAAAATTATTGTTAGTTACAGTTATAATTATAATTAGTTTCATATATAAAAAAAGGAGTGTATCTCTCCATAATTGTAATTACATTTGATTATTATTTCTCCATAATTGTAATTACATTTGATTACTATTTCAATTCTAATGAGGTATGTCATAATATATCTTCTTTGATTCTCAACTTAATAATTTATATAAGAGTGTCTTACATAATAAATTGAATTTAATTAAAATGCATTTATAAATATAAAAATGTAAAGATATTTTATACAAACAATTAATTATAACTAGTGATTTATTTGAAATATTTGATTTTGATTTTAACTTTTTTAAAAATAGTTTTACTTTAATCATACATACAATTAAACTCTAATAAATTTTAACCAATTTTTTTTTAAATTATTAAAATTAATTTTTTTTTATTTTAAATAGAAATAATTTTAAAATCAAAATTAATTTCATTAAAAAAAATCAAAAGTGTCCAAATCAATTTTCAATGAAAAACTGTATTTTTTTTTAATTTTTGTTAGTAAAAAAGTACGTATTTTTTACGCAACTTTGTTGTATAAGAAGTTGTATATACAAGCTTTATAGAAGAAAGCTAAAGTATGAAATGAATATTGAATAAGAAAAAGATGGATGCATGCAATTTTTTACATAACCGAATAGTGATCGAAATGCGTGAAAAAAATGTCAGAGGCCGTATACGGAAGAGGACCATACGGCTTGTCCGAGACATCCACCCATGTTGTGGTCCCCACTTATACATTGGGACCCACATTGTCCTTCACTCTATATTCATGATAAAATATTGCTTCTGTTGCGTTACTATTTTTAGTTATACTTCATGTGGATCGGTTTTCTCAACCAAACACTTTCCTTTCATGTAGCTTAAACTGACCAATCTGCCCTTGAATTTGCCCAACCTATTTTTACACTACTCATCAAAATGGCCTTGAGAGAGAGATGCATCTCCAACCAGCACTATCACATGCACTAATTATGGGATCTACAGGACTTTGTGGAAACTTTCATTAAAAACAAAAAAAAAGGAAGAAAATATCCTTAGCTTTTTATATATAAAAGTACATATGAAAATGAATTGTGCTTTAATTATGACAACTAGTATTACCACACTCTTAAATAGAGTACTACTATCATGATGTAGGTTTGGATCATTTCAAATGGTTCTTTAGTCTCTTAAAAAGAAAGTGTGTGTGAGAACAAGATTTTAGTCATTTAAACTACATCGTGCCGAAGTATTTGATCCATGAGAAACCATATTCTTTTTTAGAGTTGTAGCGGATGTGAGAAAATGAATAGTCAATACTAAATTTTTTGTTTGGATTTGGCATATCATTGGTATAAAATTGATAGTGTTTTAATTTTTATGAGTGGAGCAAAGCTCCTTTATTGTACCTTAATTTGACTTCATTTTGTGGTTTTTGGGTTGAATATCTCTAATACTCATTTAATTTAGGAGAACAATACACTATTTAACAAAACAAGTTACTTGTTACTCTAAACACGAGAGGAATAAATTGAAATATTTGGTTTTTATTTCCATTTTTAAGTTAATTGATTTTAAGAAAATGGGTAAGAACAAATATTTAAGCAGTCGAAAAGTAAAAGACACGTAAAGTATAAAGTAAGGAGATAAAGTTAGAGAAATTACTTAGAGATTATATTAGTCCAACTTTAAACTATGCTACTGTGCTGTCTAATTTAATTTTTAAGAGTTTCCTCTTGAAATTTTACATAGGTTCATCCCAACAATCTTCTTTACACTAAATTTTTTACAGATTTAACATGCAGCCTTCAATTCAATTACAACAAAAGAATTAAACTCTTGAATTAACAAATTCCATACAACAAAATTACACAACTCTTACAATAAGTTTTTCACTCTGTGAACACTAATGCAATATATAGTGAATACAACTGATTTTAGAAGGAGATTGAGTGAGATAGAAAAGTAGATAGTTCAATAAAAGTGATCACATCACTTTTTATATAACAAAAATTTAGCTAATAAAAAAGGAAATTGTTCTGTAGCAGAAATAAAGTTGTTTAGTGAATAGTGAAGTTGTGCTTCGTTACGGTGCGGTGGAGAGAGGGTTGACCTATAACATTAGCACTCCAACGCCCAAGTTAGTGAGATAGTGAAAAAGTGGCGTGAGACTGAGATTGAATTTAATACTCGAGAATAGAGTGTTTTCTCTCTTATATAACGGGGGCGGTTAAAACCATTTGCGGAGAGTGCAAGGTATAGTCCAGACAATTGTCTAATTGATTTGTGGTGCTTTGAGGGGTAAAATTGTCTATCTTAGGCGAGAATGTGTGAACACATATTCCTCGTGTTTTCTTCCTTCATTATGCCTCTAGCCTTTTCACCTTGGGTCTTATAAGCAACCCATGACAATTTCCCTTCAAGCCCTTGTACTTACTTCGCAGGACGAGGGTTTGTCGTGTATGCCCTAGTCTGACTGCTTGGCCTGAAGAGGTGGAAAGCCTTTATGAGACATCACTATTATCAAGATTTGGCGCATTAAATGTCTTCTTGTGATATATAATGTTGCATAGGGAACCTCCAACGTGTTTCCCTACACTAGTTGATAATGATGCTTCCTCTTTCTTAGAGTAGTTAAGAACTTTTGTAAAATCTTTGATGAAATCTCAACAGTTGGTAGTGCATAGTGGATCATATGATCCTCCAGGGTTGAGGCACACACAAAAGGTTTTTAAAGCATCATTCACCCCCGCCTTTTATCATGCGGGACCTACAAAAGTTCTTCCCCTTTGTCTTGCCAACTTCACTCTTTCTCGTGAGCTCTTTTACACTGATTCCCTGGTCAAATTCAACTATGATCCTCGTTTGGTGGTACCCAATATTCACATTAAACCAACCTATTTCTTTCAAGGTAAAGTCAATATATTTTTTCTAGCTTTTGATTCCTTATCTGTTAGGGTTTTGGGGGGATAGGTTTTTGATATCTTAGAGGATCAAACTTGTGTCATTGATATGTATGATTATAGTGTTGTCTCTTCATGATTGTCTTTCTATGGTGACAAGATTAATCAAAATGGAAATTCTGTCTACTATGTTTCACAAGGCAAAAGAGGATAATTCTTTAGTGTGGGTTGACCAGGGAACATTGGACACCGCCTCAACCTTCGCCTCTGAGGGCGGTTTGGACTGAGCTTTCATTTGAGGTGCCCATGTCTGATTAGGGGTATCTTATTCTCAAATAAGATTAGAGGGTATCTAATAATTACAATGAGTGTGCCATCATTCTTCACGAGTGTCTGTTCTCTTTGATAAGTTGTTGTCTCCCTTCCAGTACTTTAAAGGTTAACGTCTTCCAATATAGGTGTGAATATAAAGGGAGTGTGCAAAATCAAACCCTTTTCTTGCTTCTTTTCAAAGCTCGGTGTAGTTCAACAGCTTCAACAAAGATTCATGGCCTGATATCTCTTTGGAAAAGTGCAAAGACATTTGATGTTTATTTAGATATTGAGAAGCATTTAAAGGATCGGTTTCCTAGTTACCCCTCTCCATGAAAAATCTCATACTACGATATGTTTAATAAATCTTGGGTCGCCTTACTAATGTTCAGACATATTCTCCAAATTATGGCGACAAAGTCACTTCTTGGCCGAATCAGGGTCCCATGTTCACAAGATGGATGATTTGACTTAAGAAGTATCTTCTTGAAGAGGAAACAAATGTCCTTCTACGAGGCTTTAGGTTACGTCGGGGGTTTTACCCATCCTGTTAAAGCCTTGTAGAAACAATTAAAGCGCTTTATAGAGACGCGACACATCTGTTGGTAAAAGCCGACTCGAAATAGGCCAGGAAGGATATATTTGGTGAGTGGATTAAGTAACCTTCCCTTTTTTAGCATTATTTTGTGACTCCTTCGGTAATCTCTCTGTTCTTTCCTTTAGATAAAATACATTTTAAGAAAATAGTGCAACAAATGAGAAGGACTCCCCAGGTTGCCCCTCTCTTGGTCGGTGTCACCAATGTTCCAACCATTGAAATGGTTCTGGAAATGGGGGTCCCTACTACCTTGGTTACCTAAAACACGTCTAAACAGGTGGAAGTCTAGGATTTGTCTAGTCGGGTTACAATAGAGAATGTTATGGGTTCACCGGACCTTGTTCACGAAGGAAGATTTGAGCTTGGTCTCGAGCTCGACGAGCCTCGTGTGGAGGGTTTTCTCCTTAAGCGTCCTCGACTGTAAAATTAAGAAGGCCCGAGCCTGTGTGGGACTCTATGCCGATTCTAACCGGATTTCCTCCTACACTACTTGTATGCCCTGTCCGCGGATGGAAGAGAGTTTTGGTCTTCTATTTCTAAAGAAAATTATTATTATTATTATTTCTCAAATATATCTAAAGAAGCTCGTCAATGGGAGCTACCTAACTTGGCTTAGTATATTAGTCGAGCATCATCCACTATAGATTTTGGTGTTGTTGTGATGAGATGGTCCTTCTTGCCCGAGCGTCTTCATAGAAAGAATAAAGTGCTCAAATATCATGTTGGTTCCCTTACTATCGAGCAAGAACGATACTTAGAAGAACTCCAAGGGGCGTCTTCCTCACTTTTGGGTATACAAGTGGTTGTGAAATCTTTAAAGCACCCCCCGACACGCTGGTTGAGAAGGTGAAGTTGCTAATCAAGATGTGACAAAATGCAATGAAGCTTTAGCTTTGACTCATGCATCACTATCTAAGATGAATGTTGCTTTCAATTTAGCAAACCATACATTAGAAGGCTTGCAAGTCAGATCCTTTATATGGTCAAAATTTCTCCTTTTTCTAGTCTTAACTTCTCAAATTTATTTGAGTACATGATATCATATGGACTAATGACATTAATAAGGGCTGGAGAGACGCAGAAGTTAGAGATGCTAGCCATTATCACCAAAGTAAATATCTTGTTCGAAATACCTCAAACCTTCTTATTATCTAGGAACCCGAGGATAAGTCTTCCTTGTTCCCCAGCTAAAATTCTCATTTCTTTGTTTACCATCATCTCAATAATTTTTTTCTTCATCGTCCCTTTAGACGGATTCCTTGATCTTGGAAGACTTCCAGTAATGGATGTTATGTATCAATGCTTCCCTTTTCGATCTTCCTATTCACTACCGTTGTCATTCCCTTGCTTGGCTCTAGTAACAGCTTTCAGAATCTTCTTTAGAGATGTTTCTTTGTGAGGAAAGCGCTTATTCTTTGGTGAATCTTCTTGACTCCAACACCCTCTAATCGATTAGAAATGACAAGCTAATTAATTATAAAATTCCAAAATAAGAAACCCAAAATTCAGGTCCGCTCCCTAATAAATTAATTGTCTTCCTAATTGACTAGGAAGAAAAATCTCTCTTTAATTGATTAGAAAAAAATCTCTAATCAATTAGACAATGAATTTAACTTTTCAAATTGGTCATAATTGCTTCTTAATCGATTAATCATTTGTCAAGATTGGTTTTTAGAAGAAATGATAAATAAATAAAGAGTTTTAAAAGGTTTTGGTGTGTGTTTGCACCACATTAGTACATCAATACTTACACTTATTTATTTTACACACTTATGATCTAAACTCTATAAAATCCAAAATAAACCACGAGATCACATGAGAGCTTGCATAAACTTCAATTCCTTTGATATTGTTCTTAGAAGTTGATTCTCTTTCGCCAACCATCAGAACCTTCTCATTTTCTGATTTACTTTAATATTTTTTCTTCATTGATGATGCTTATGATAGTTTTTTTATTCTCTTATTTGTCATCAAAACCTATTATACATGTTAAGCACATAAAGCCACATTATTCCCCCTTTTTAATGATGAAAAAACATCTTCTAGGGAGGTGACTTAAAAGAGATGTTTAGAAGAAAAAGATTGGAGTATACTTCCCATAAGAGTATACTTCACCCCCTTTGGCATTAACAAAAAGCGTTAAAACAAATATGAAAGAATAACACATAGAGGCACATTTAAAATATAAAAGACACGAGAAAGAAAATATAAAACAACTCAGTTAAAATGATAGAAATTAATTACTTGATAAAAATGGAAAAACTAGAACATAGAGGCACATTTGAACATTACATAAGAGCATACTTCTTACCATGATTGGCAGCATCCAGTTTTGAGACCAGATCATTTAGCAAAAGTCCTTGCCAGTATTCTTCATCTTTGTTGATGTAGATATTTAGATTTCTTTTTTTCATTTCACATTACTTAAGTGGATATGTTTAAGGATGTCTTTATATTTTGAGTTATTTTTTATGTTATTCGTCAAGATGATAATCCTTCAAGGTAGTTCATTCTTATCTTTTACTTTATCTTATGAGATGTTTTTTTAGATTACCCGCACACACAAAAAATTCTACTCTACTAAAAAATAGGGTTAGATACATCAAAGGTAACATGCATGAATCATTTTATATTCATGGTATTCTATGCTTTCAAAAAGGTTTTTCTAGAAGAAGAAAAAGAAATTTGTTTTCGGATTTTAAATACATTTCATGTAGAAGAATTAGACGATACTTTATTACCTTTGTCACACAAACTAGTTAATAATGAGTAAATTGTGTTATATAATTTTAACAACTAAAACAACTCATAGGTAGGATTAAGTCTCTTACCAATAGTCTCAAAATCAACACTTTTTTTATTGTCACCATAACAGGCAAAGTCTCCTTTCTAGAAGTAAATACAATTTTTTTTATCTTCGATCATATGATTTTAAAAATCATTATAAAGATACCATTTTGAGTTGACAAACACATTTGCATCTCATCTTAATGTTTTGACCTTTGGTACTCAAATATTTTTGGGTTCTATTACGTTAGAGAAATACAAATTATCTCTAGGTTTCAATTAGAATTTAAATCATAGGGGTAAGATGAAAAATAAATATTTATCATTTTATTTTCATGGTTTTTTATATATAATTGAGATGAAGAAATGATTTTTTATTTTCATGTTTTTTTCTAATAAAGCAAAATAAAGCAACATGCCCATTTTTACCATAATAGTTACATCTAGGCATATTACGTTTTGAGGTCTTATTAGCATGACAAATATAACTAACACTTTTAGCATTCTTATTCAGCTCATAACCTATACCGAATTTATTATAGGTTGTTCTTTGATTAACTACAATGAGATTGAAGTTATTTCTCCCTTTGGTAAAATTATCAAGAATGTTATGCCGCCCATATTGCAACCCATATAGGCCATTTGACCCCTCGCCAAAGGGACTAATAGTCTTGTGAGCAGGGCTAAATACAATTTTGATTGGAAGACTTACGTTTTCCAAGCTAATTAAATCCTCGCCTGAGGGACTTAGTGTCTCCTTGGATGGGAAAAACTCAAGCGTCATGTCTAGGAGGCATGATGGATATCCAGCTTGAAAGACTTGATAACAAGTTTTGAATAAGAGCATGATGGAAGTCCCACCCAAGTAGTTAAAGCGCCTTACATGAGGGACTAATAGTCTTGTTAGCAGTGAAATATACAATTATGTTTGGAAGACTTAGATTCTCTAGGCTAATTAAATCATAGCCTGAGGGACTCAGTGCCTCCTCGGGTGGAACAAAACTATAGGGTCACGTATAAGAGGCGTGACAAATATCTAACTTGAGAGACTTGATAGAAAGTATTTCTTAAGGGCTTGATGGAAGTCCCACCCAAGTAGGTAAAGTGCCTCCCTTGAGGGATTAATATTCCCATCAACCGTGCTATATATAATTTTATCTGGAAGACTTAGTTTCTCCAGCCAATAAAATCCTCCCCTGAGGGACTTGGTGTCTTCTTCGGTAGGACAAACTCAAGGGTCACGCCTAGGAGGTGCGATGGATATTTAGCTTGAGAGGCTTAATAACAAGTCTTGTTTGAGGGATTGATGGAAGTCCCACCCTAGTAGGTAAATTGCCTCGCCTGAGGGACTGATAGTCTCATTATCTAGGCTAAATACCATTCTATCTGGATGACTTAGATTCTCCAGCCTAATTTAATCCTCTTCTGAGAGACTTAGTGTATCCTCGGGTGTATCCACGACTCCCTTGGAAATAGGGATTGAACTGTCCACTATTGACTCAATGGGCGGTGACACTTTTTGAGGAAACTCTTGATCCTAAAGACATCTATAAGTACATATCCTCTCAAAGGAGAAAGATAGACCCAACATAATATACATCCTATACACCCTAAAAAGCACAACGCTCACTATTGTCTTAACACACAACCATTGACGATTGTACGCTTGCTTCCAAGCATCATAGGTCATCAGCACAACCTCTCACATCACGTGATGAGGTCTCCTAAATTACCTTAAAACACCACCGTACATGGATTCTCGCCCCCGTGGGCTAGCCCTCTCCACCAAATCGAGTTATAAACCTACTAAGGAATTTGAGCCTCACTGGTTTTGCAGGGGGAACATGCACACATGTACTTTTTTACCAGTACAAAAAGTTTTGAGTTAAAAACTTTCTTTTTTCAAAGACCTATTTATTCCAACATGATTTTAATTTTTTTAAAGTGAATAAATAGTTGATTTAGAGATAGAAACCACTTCTTTTTTAATTTACTTGACTCACTTTCTAACTTTTTACAGACGAGGAAGAACTCATTCTAAGTAAAGTTTGAAGTTGGATTATTTACCTTATTTTCCTTTTAGTTTGTCACGAGACATAAGTGGATTTCTTCCTCTTTTATAGATTCATCAGGTGATTCCATGTCGTTGTCATCTCATGCAACATAAGCTTTTTTTTAATCCTTTTTTAGGTCTTTTGTATCTTCTAGGTTTTATTTAATTTTTCAAACATTTTGCCTTTATGTGACTTTTTTTCAATATTGGAAATATGTTGACATGAATGTTGATCTTTCTTTACTTTGATTATGACCATTTGGAGGGTGTTTCTCATGCCTTATGAATTGTTTGAATTTTTGAAATATGAGATACATGTCTTTATCACTTTTACTTTAAAGTCTTCATCTTCTAACTCCATGTCTTTGGAATCCGTAGTTTTCAGTGCAAGAGTTTTCTTTTTCTTATTAGCTTCTTCATTCTCAGTTATCCTTTTTAGTTCTATTTTTATATTCATGCAATTTTTCAAACAATGTAGTCAAATCCATAAAAAATATTTAGATTCATAATTTCCATTGACTTTATATTGTCAACTATAGTTTAGGCATTTAAGGATTTTGTTAGTTAAGTCTTCATTTAGAAAAGATTTTTTTGGTGCAGTCAAATGATTAACAAGAAGAATAAATAATTTTTTTATTTATTAAATATTTTCTTCAGGTTTCATTCTAAAACAATCATACTCATTAGACAATGTGTTCATTCTAGCTTTTTTTTTTCTTCCTACCAATTGTACCTTCATAGGTAAGCTGAAGGATGCCCCATATTTCTTTTGCAGGATTACGATGTAAAACACAAAAAAAAAACTCATTCATGCTTAAAGCAATATTGATGATAATTTTTGCTTTCAAATTATACTGCACATTTTCCTTATTCTCTTTAAACCAAACTTCTCTAGGTTTATTTTCCACAACACCATCAACTAGATGTGTGGAAAAAATGAACTTTTTTTTACCATAACCCATACAACAAAGTCCATCCCCTATATAAAGATTTTCCTATTCTCTTTTCAATAAACATACTCATCTCCATTAAAGGATTATAGTTTGTTTAGTACATCGTTTGAAATCATTCCTACCTCTTGAGATAATTAGTCTTATAACATAAGTTAGACTTTGATACCACCTTTTGAACAAGCAAATCCAAACACAGAATGTGGGAGATGAATTGGGATATTGTGTTTTTAAAAACTTTTTGCAAAATATTGATTTTAAATTAATTGGTTTTAAGAAAGGGGGTAGAAATGTAGATTTAGGTAGAAGAAAAGTAAAAAAGAAAAAAAAAGTAAAGAGATAGTGTTGGAGATATTACACTAGATATTATACTAGTTCAACCTTCAACCATGCGGCCTACTCCAATATCGGAAAGTTCTCTCTTAAAATTTAAACTATCAACAACTTTAACTTATACACATGTTCAACTAAAAAACCTTCCTCACACCAAGTTTTTTACAGATTTAACTTGCAACATTCAAGTCAATTACAAATTCACAAGAGAACTAAGCTATTGAATAAAAAAAATCAGCACATCAATAAAATTGCACAACTCTTAGAGTAAGTTGTTCACTCTCTGAATGTATAATGAATAAAATCGATTTTAGAAGAAGAATGAGTGAGATATGAGAGTAAATAGTTTATAAAATTTGTGCTTTAGAAGTGAGAACAACACTCATTTATATAGGAAAAATATTATAAACAACAAGTTAATCGATTAGACAGTGGCAAAATAGGAAACCCTCATTCATGTTCGTTCCGTAATAGATTAATTGGCTTCCTAATCAATTAGGAGGCAAACTTACTCCTTAATTGATTAGCAAAAAGCTCTTCTCAGTTAGACAATTAGTTTAACTTTTCTAATTGGACAAAATTGCTTCTTAATCGATTAACCACTTACTAAAATTGATTTTTAAAAAATAGATGAAAAATAAATGAAGAGTTTTAAAAGGTTATAGCGCGTGTGCATTTCCTTATTATATCAAGAATCAGTCTTTCTTATTTTAAACACTAATATTCAAACTATATAAAATACAAAATAAAACACATGATCACCTGTGAGTTTGCGTTTATTTTTTATTTTTTGCTTTATGCACTCTGGTTCTTAGGAAAATGAGACCCTAGTAATCCAAAGTTCGTAACGAGGTCATTGTGCTAATCAAGTATTGTTCCCATCTGAAATGGAACTCGGTATTTCCTGAACTTCGTCCTTAAAAGAATCTCGTTTATCACTCAAACCCAATTACTTGGTTGAGTTTGCATAAACTTATGATCCTTTGATGTTGTTCTTATGAGTTTGAGTTTGCATAAACTTATATTCCTTTAATATTATTCATAACAATTGATTTTTTTGCCCAATCTTCGTAACTTTCTCATTTTTTAACTAACTTTCATCTTTTTTTCCATTGATATTTATAATAATTTTACTTTATTCTGTTTGTTATTACTGAAATCTATTCCCAATTAAACACATAGAGTTACACATACAATTTAATATATAATTTATTTTAGGATTTAATATATTTTTGGTCTCTATAAAATAATTAAATTTTGCTTTTGGTCTATATTAAAAAAAATGTAAAGTTTTGGTTTCTACAAAAATTTTGGTTTCAATGTGTATTTTTGAATGTTTATTTTGCAGACATATTTAGAACATTATGAAAAGTTTCTTGAAGAAAAACGAACAACAAATTTGATTTTTAAGTCGAAATTTTCATTACTATTATCATTATCTTTTGAAATTGAAAAAATTATATTTACAAGAATACAATTTGATATTTTTAAGGTGGAAAGAATATGAAAAATGTCTTTTGCTTTGTAGGGATGAGAATAGGCTGGGGCGAGTTAGGCTTTGCCAAGCCTGAGCCTGACCTGTTAAAAAATTCAAAGCGTAAGTCTGATTAGTAGTCTATCGTAGGCCTATTTTTTTTCATGAGCCCGACCTTTTTGAAAGTCTGATTGACCTACTTGCTTACTTAAAAGCCTATTTCATTTAAACATTTGTAAGTAAGTCATTCAACTAAAGTTTATAGATTAACAAATTAAAAGATCTAATAGACTAAATATTTGTTTGTGTTGAATTAGTTGAGTTTACCTAATAGCATACATTTTGTGATACTTTTTGTTTGAGAGAACTTATAAAAACAGTTGATGAGATTGTTCATAAGATTTTTTTTCATCTTATTTTCACAATTTCTTCAAGATAACTAATATTTATTTTTATATTTTAATTTAAAATACAAAATATAATATAATATAATATTAATAATATTATTCATATTTATTTAATTAGGCTGGTCTGACAGGCTTAAAAGAATTTTTATATGGTCAGTGACATAACTTTTTTAGCTAAATAGACTTATAAAAAAATCTAGACTTTTTCTATGAGTCTGGGTCTGTATAGACTAGGTCGTAGGTCTTGGTTAGTCGGTCTGACCTATTCCCACTCCAATTTTGTTTTAAGAAATCTTTCTTTATACGGTAGTTTAGGTAAAATCCTAATCCATAAAGTTTATTGATTGACCATTAAAATTTTTATTTCCTTCTCTGTAAAAAAATCATTTACTGAGAATTAATTCCCCTAATTTCTTATATGAGATTGGCCTATTATGAATAATAATACAACTTAATTGTTTTGTTTGCGAGAAATTACATGTAAGAACTTTTTTATTGAAAATTAAGTCATTAACTTCTTATTTGAGATCGTCTATTATGTTCAATAATATACCACTTAATTGCTTTGTCTGTAATATCACGCCAACATTTCTACGACATAGATCCAGTCCAATTTTACGGATATATATATATATATATATATATATATATATATATATATATATATATATATATATATATATATATATATATATATATATATATATATATATATATATATATATATATATATATATATATATAATATTTTTGTTAGCATGACACATTGTTTTACAATAATAGTGCATTGCATATTTACATCCACGTGAATATTTGGACAAATCTATCATTACTATACACAACTAGAAACCAAACCAGCACATGTGCATGGTTACTGATTCGGCAAAAGCAAAAAACAAGGGTATAAAAGTAAAGTAAATAGCAATGATTGAAAATACACAAGAATCACAAGGGTAAAATGGGAAAAAGAATTATAGTAGCGGTCATTATCATTGAGACCCGGTTTGTCTCCTCAGAAGTGGATCTTCGCACGTTACTAGTAGTACCAACGTAAACACACACAAAAAAACTCTCTCTGTCTGTTTTTTATTTTCATATGCTTTCTCTCCTCACCACCCATATAACCAACAAAAACTCCAATCTTCATCACCAACAACACCTTTAACAACAATAGTACTATACTGTACTACCTACTTAACTCTCTCTCTCTTCTCTCTCTTGGTGTTACTTCATGATTGGATGTTCAAAGTTTGTTGTTCTTTTGTTAAAAATCTGTTCTTTTGATTAAAACACATAAAGGGTTGTTGTAATGTGAGCGTCTTATTTGCAATGTAGTTAGTTAGTTATTTATCTCATCAGCTTTGAAACCGTTGCATTTGATTTGATCTGCTTTTGGGGTTTGTGAAATTTTTAAAAAAGGTTAATTTTTGATGATTTTTGGAGGAAAAAACTGTGACCCTTATGAAGAATTTGAACTGTTACAAACAAGTTTCTAAGAATGGAAAATCTGGGAAGAGATTTTCACTTGGGGAGTATCAGAGAGCAGTTTCTTGGTCTAAGTATTTGGTGACACCTGGTGCTGCTATCAAGGGAGGTGAGGAGGAAGAATGGAGTGCTGATATGTCTCAGTTGTTTATTGGATCTAAATTTGCTTCTGGGAGACATAGTAGAATCTATAGAGGTGTTTATAAGCAAATGGATGTTGCTATTAAGCTTGTGAGTCAGCCTGAAGAAGATGAGGATTTGGCTGCTTTTCTTGAGAAGCAGTTTACTTCTGAGGTTGGTTTGCTTTTGAGGTTGCGGCATCCTAATATCCTCACTGTATGTTCTTCTTTCTTTAATCACTTGTTTTTGTTTTGTTTTTTCATTGTTCTTTACCTGCATTTCCATTAGTGTATCTTTGATTCAGCTTTTAGTTTGACAATATTGATTCTGAAGTTGTAAAAATGATTTACCCTTTAGAATTGACACCTATGTAGCACCAACATCTTTGAGAAAATGTCGTGTTTCCGGTGTTACTGGTGTCTGCTAGACTAACTTGAAACTATACTTTGAGACTTTTGCCCATATAATTGATTTTTAGCCTGGAATTCATTTCAACATGAATGTGTCTAATGCCGTAATGCGTGTGTCTATATAAATTATTTTACATTCAACTCACTTTTAGTCATCATAATTGATATTGTAAAACCAATTCTTTCAAAATCAATATTTGTCACACTTAGAATTTGTTAGTATGAATTATCGAATCTTTGTAAGTGATATGCGTTTGAGTGTATGTTTGGAAAACTTGAAAATCACATCTAGACAGAAGTCACATATACCAGCTTTTCAAAATCACGATGAAAAAGGCCTTAAAGCGTGTGACAGTTTAATATTTTTAAGTAAACAATAGAGAATGTTCTTTGAGTAAAGTTGAATGCTGCTGATTTTTATTGATCCTGCAGTTCATTGCTGCTTGCAAGAAACCACCGGTTTTCTGTATAATCACAGAATATTTAGCCGGTGGTTCATTGAGAAAATACCTACATCAGAAAGAACCACATTCAGTTCCACACGAACTCGTTCTGAAACTAGCACTAGACATTGCAAGGGGAATGGAATATCTTCATTCCGAAGGGATACTTCACAGGGATCTCAAATCAGAGAATCTTCTTTTAGATGAAGATATGTGTGTAAAAGTAGCTGATTTCGGTATCTCATGTTTAGAATCTCAGTGTGGAAGTGCAAAAGGATTTACCGGAACGTACCGTTGGATGGCTCCGGAAATGATCAAGGAAAAACATCATACCAAAAAAGTCGATGTTTATAGTTTCGGTATCGTTCTTTGGGAGCTTTTAACTGGATTGACTCCGTTCGATAACATGACGCCAGAACAAGCAGCATTTGCAGTTTCCTACAAGGTTTGTGCTGAAATTTACTTCGATATGAAATGAAATATTCTCTTTTGTCAAATACATTATTCATAATAACATGCATTGTTTTGTTCATGCATTTGAGCATATGGTGTTTTTTATGGTTAATTTGTTATGTATCTTTCTTGAACGTGTGGGGGTGGGCAACAATCATTCTTTGTCTGTGATCTTTATAGAGCGAGCATGTGGTTATGTTTGTGTTTGAGATTTGCTTATATAAGCTAGACACATAATTGAAGTACTTGTATAATCAAATTATTAATGGTTTCTCTTATTTTGTGTGACATATCTTAATGATTGTAATACTTTATGCTAGCAGTTTTATATGAATCAATTATTGCTCCCACCTTGCCTCTCCGTCAAGGCTGTCATTGAGTGCATGCAAGGCGGGCTACTGTATAGGGTCTAAATTTTATCATGATTTAACAGTGGTTAAATAGGGTCTCATAAAATAGTGTCACGGTTAAATTGTAGTTAAATAGAACTTCTATTGGTTTTGCCACAGTTAAATTGCGGCTAACTTTACCTTACACAAAGCTTCCAAAAACTTGAGACGGCTGCGCTCTCTGTCACATAGAGCACACAATTGTTTGAGCATCTCTTTGTTTTGTTTAGAAAATGCCAACAAATATAAGTTAGAGATTTGTATGTATATTTTATTCAGTGAGCTATGATACTGAATTTTGATTTTGTGCAGAATGCAAGACCACCATTACCATCTGAATGTCCTTGGGCATTTAGTAACCTGATCAATAGATGTTGGTCAAGCAATCCAAAGAAAAGGCCACATTTCGTCGAGATCGTTTCAATATTGGAGCGATTCGCCAAGTCACTTGAACGAGATTCAGAGTTTTTCTCGACTTACAAACCGCGACCGTCTAATCCAATTCTGGGTTGCTTCCCTAAATGTAAGGCTCGCCAAAAATCTATTACTTGCAAAGCAAAGTAATAGATGCTACTACTCAAGCATTTGAAGGGCTTCAATTTGTGTTATGTGAAGAATTGTGTTATATTGAATCCATTGAACAAAAAATTTGTTCAGTTAATAAATGCAATTCTCTTCTAGTTGAATCAGCCTTTTAAATCTAAATATTATGGTTACTAGAAATAAATTTTCAGTAAAAATCAAGTTAGAATCTGGAGCTGCAATTAGTTGTATGTTTTGTTCTTTGGAGTTGATATTAGTCATTGTGTTGTATTAACTGATCAATTCTTAGTATACTAGCTAGTATTTGCCTCCATGAAACTGTAAATTATTGAGAGAATTTGAAATGCGTACTGGACTTGCTTTTTATTCTTTTAGGCCTAAATTTAACTTCCATGTATTTATACTTCGTGAGAATACAATAATACCCTCAGATTTCAGAGATGCATTTTCGAATGCACCACAACTCAATATATTTTTGAATGAGACACTAACATAATGGTAATTACTAATTATATTAAGGAGATACATCATATATATATATATATATATATATATATATATATATATATATATATATATATATATATATATATATATATATATATATATATATATATATATATATATATATATATATATTACGGAGATGCATCTTCGGACGATAAGAGTTCAAAACTATGTTAGAACCCATTCTCCTTCCTCACTTCTAAAAAAAATAACTCTAAACCTTTTCATTTCTAAAACTCTCAAATCTCATTCAAGCAATCAAGCAACTTCAAAACTTCCTCCATCAATGTCCAATCAATCAAGTTCAAGCAACTATTTGTAAGTTATTGATTTTTGTAAACTTTATTGAGTTTTTGTATAAATATGTAGAAATTGATGATTAGGTTATCAAATAGATAGATTATACATGTTTGATAGCTTATACATAATGAGAAACAAGTTGAATAAGTATTTTTTGTTGATCAATGCATTATTTTTGAAGATTTGGGGGACTGCATTCCACCATTGACATTGGTGAGAGATGCAGAAAATTCTAGAGATACATCTCCGAAATTTTGCAATATTAGAAAACCCAAAACCCAGAGATGCATCTCCGTAGTATTTCAGTTTGCATTTTATTTTCCTTTTTTGGATCGAAGTCTTTGTGTAACGCCTGCGGTGTGGTTTAGTTACATGAATTATGGACGATAGGCAAGATCGATTAAGACACAACATGATTGCACATCATGCATATGTCTAGAGGGAAAATAGTCAAGCATCATAGGCTTCTGTTACCTCTAGCCCGGTTGATGCGGATGTGTCAGCTTTTGGGGTTCATGTATCTCCACCTTTTATTCCTCTTCCCGTTGCAGATAAGTGTCCCCTCGTTATGCATCTCTTCCTCCATCTTCCCATAGACGACAAAATTCACCTATTCAGGCACCCGAAACATTAGAGGTACCCGAGTCACTGGAGGTACCTCAAACACTAGAGGCACTTGAGACACCCCAGGCCCAGGAGGCAGCAGAGGTACCTCAGGGGTTTGGAGGAGGTCCGTAAGATTTATCACTGCTGCCTCTTTACCAGGACCATACTACCAGAAATTTTTTGGGATAGAGGGGTAAAATTAAGTTGAATTCATTTTTTTTAAATTATGTTTGTTGTAATATTAAGCTATGTTTGTTGAATTATTTCTTTTTAAATTATGTCTGCAGGACCGTGATCCGCTAAAATTCATCAACCATGGGATTATATTTGACCAAGAAATAGACAGTCCCTTCCCTTATGTTATCTCTTGAGATACGTAGGACATTATGCTCTAATGTGCACAAAGCCTTCGCATTCATGACACTGAATTCTCCTTGATACTATGTTGAATTGCCTCCAAAGTAATGGCATTTGTCATTCCTTCATCAGTATCCAGGTTACATTGACCATCTCCATCTTCAGTGTTGGATACAAATGCTATGCTTTTGTTCTTCTTTTCACATTTGTCACTAATAGCCAATTCAAATGTTTGAACTGACCCAATAAGTTCATCCACTCTCAAGCTACTGATGTCTTGGGCTTCTTCAATGGTTGTCACCTTCATGTCAAATCTCTTAGGTAGAGATCTGAGAATTTTTTTGACCAGTTTTTCTTTTGAAATCTTCTTTCCTAGGCACTAGATGAATTTGATATTTCAAGAATATTCATGTGAAAGTCATGAATGCTCTCATCAGCTTTCATCTTTAGATTCTCAAATTTGGTAATTAGAAGCTGAAGTCTAGACATATTCACTTTAGATGTGCCTTCATGAGTGGTTCCGATAATTTCTCAAGCATCTTTGTCCATAATACAGTGTTTATTAACCTGAATATATTCTTGTCAATTCCATTGAATAGGGCATTCAAAGCTTTGGAATTTCCAAGAGGAAGTTCATCTTCATTCTTGGACCAGTCCTCTTTTGGATTTTCAAATGTGTTCACATCTTTGTCCTTCACTACAGGGTGCTCCCAACCTTTGATAATTACTTTCCAAGATTTTCTGTACATAGATTTTAGAAATGCCACCATATGTGCCTTCCAGTAGTCATAGTTGGTTCCATCCAAAATAGGTGGTCTGTTAGTATTTCCTCCTTCCTTTTCTATAGTACTAGAAAATGTCTTCCCTAGATCTCACCCAAAATAGAACAGGGTGTCTGGTCTGATGCCAATTGAAATTCTAGTACACAGATACCAGAGTTTAACAACATGTCATGACACTAATATCAGGTTAGTCACAACAACAATAACAATTATGCAAGTAGGGTAAATTGTTGAAAGTAAATAATATAGATAATTGCTAACCCAATTCGGTGCAAAATCACTTACTTTGGGGGAATCTGTAAGTATCAGATATGCCTAAGAGGGGGGTGAATTAGGTTTTCAAAAATTAATCGGTTTTATGAGAAAGTCTTTACTAATTTTTTGGTTAAGTGTTTGAAGGCTTTTGATGGTTTTTATCTTTTTCTTGGTAATGGTGATGAAATCGGTAAAAGCGAAAAGATAAAGAACACAACGATATATACTGGTTCCCCTCACAATCCGAGAGTACTACAGTCCCCTTTCAAACACGAAAGAGATTTCACTATAGTTAGAATTATTGTATAAGCCTATGCCTACTATCTAACCTATAGGGTGATCAAAGGTTCTTAACACCTTTAAAATCAATCAACACTAATGTGGATGAAGAACAATCCTCTTCAAACACACCACTTACTTCCAACAATCCTGGATAGTAAGGAAATAATTTTCTTTGAATTTTTACAAGAGATTTAGATGAAGTTTGTATAGCACTATCAATCTTGGATTGATCTTCTTCTTCAAATAAACAATTCTCAAAATGAATATAAGTGTTCACAATGTATGCATGAAACTTTGAATGAGTTTCTCAATGAAAATGTGTATAGAAAGTTTCACTTGAAAGTAAGGATTTGATGAACACTTGGAAATATTGAAAGATGAAGATTTATGAAAGTTATGAATTGTTAATGAAGAAGGTGATTAATGATTATGAAAGATGTAGTATTTATAATGTGTTAAACACCTCTTTGAATGGTTATTTTTCCATGAAGCAATGCAATGATTAAGTGGTATGAAAACAAATTCGTTTGAATGAAATCATGCAATGGAAAAACACACTGGTTCAGTAGGAACCGGTTCCTGCCTGGGACAACCCGGTTCCTGCTGAACGTTACAGCAGAAAAATTTGAATTTTGAACTGAGGAACCGGTTCCCACCTAGGGACAACCCGGTTCCTAGTAGTAAAACACAGAATGCTGAAAATGTAGAATGCTGGGAACCGGTTCCCCCATAGGGACAACCCGGTTCCTAAAACCTTTATTTTGGATTTTAACTTTAAAAGAGGTTTTAAATGAACTTTTGAAGGATGACACTTTGTAGTATGTTTATGATATGCATGGAAATATATTTGTGAACAATTATATGTCAAAGTGAGTATTGTTTGTACCTTTGACGTTTTAGCTCGATCCTTGAATCTTTATTGTTTCTTCAAGACTTTGAAATGATGTATTTTTGCTTAATACTTGAAATTCTTTTTGCACATCCTTTATGAAATCTTGATGTCCATATTGTCTTCATCAAAACCAATTATGCTTGAGAAGCTTGCAATTACATTCTCCCCCTTTTTGATGATGACAACCAAGTCTTGAAAATGTTTTGAAAAATAAGTTGTTTTGTGTTTTGAACATATGTTGAATAATGCAAGGCTCCCCCTATGTTAGTGACTCCCCCTAAATCCATGATTTCTTTGATTTTATGGTGATGAGTTCATTTGATGTTATGGCCTGCATTTCTCTTTTAAAAACAAAACAACAACAAAACACATGCATATTTCTTCTCCCCCTTTGTTATTATCAAAAAGGATGGGGAAAAAGATAAAATATATATGAAACATAAACATAACACAATTTGAAATACCATAAACATAACACACTTAAACGATACGAAACGTAGTTTTCACGATTACAACATAAAAACACAAATAAATGATCCTAAACATCACAAAACATGAATAGAACAATGTCTAGAAAGCATAAATATAAAACTAATAATAGGAAAAACATAACATAGAAATTAAAGCACATAGTTTAATCACTTTCATCCATTTGCTCTTCATCATCATCATCTTGTTCATCTCCCTCTTCGCTTCCTTCTTCTCCTTCATAATGGGCCAAGATGCGCCGTTGAGTACGTTGAATTTCACGCATTTGTCTCCTCATTAGATTATGCTCATAGTTGTTCTCCCGCTTGTTGTTATCAATAGATGTTTGAATGGAGCAAAGCTTGTCAAACATCATCTCCATTGTGTATCCACCTTCGGGAGGTTGAGGGATTTGTGGCACGGCTGGCTCAAAGTCAATTTTGTAAAAGAATCTACCTTCATTATCCGTAACAATTCCAGTATTCTTTAGGGCGGTTGTTGTGGAGATGGCATACTCTTGTTCATCCATATTCTTCTTTGGTTCCCTTTGGAGAAGGACATCGGCATTCCGAACAATATGAGAAATGGCTCTTGCATATGGTAAGCCTCCTTTAAGAGAAGCCATAAGTTGCATGTGGCGCATGATTGAAAGAGCCCAATTGACTTCAATGCCACGTCTTAGAGCAACCAAGAACATCAACTCAAACTCATTGACCCTGGAATGGTTAGAATTCTTTGGAAATAAAACATAAGCAATGATAAGATGGAGCATCCTATCACTCACCGATAAACTTGAACCGAACATGTTAAACTTGGTAGCAAGTTGTTGGCGAACCGTATCTCATTGAGTAGGTCGGCACATATCAACAAAAATATCAATCTTACTATATGGTTGCCAATCCTCCGGAATGTTACCTTGAAGGAGCACTAAACCCTGAGATGGAATTCCTAACACTCTTCCAAATTCCTCAACATCTAAACATATTTCTTTATTTGAAACTTCAGACAACAAAGTGAAATCATCAAACTCATCGGTCACTATCTTAAGATTATGATAAAATTCTCTAACCAAATCCGGGTAATAATCACCATGGTCAAGCACAAAGTTAGCTACCCCTGCATTAGCTAATCTACCCGGAAAATTGAAGCTGTGATTAGGAAAGTCAGGGAGATTACCGTACTTTGTCGGAAGGAGTTTCCGACTACGAATGTTGAATGTGAGTCTCCGACTCTTGACAGTTGGTTGGATCTCTTGAGGTTCTTCACTTGTCTCACCAACTTTGTTCTTCCCCTTAGCATTTCTTGTAGCTCTTGGTGGCATGGTTGAGAGTTAGGATTTTGATTTAGGATATTTGGATTTGTAGAGTGGAAGATGATTTGAGTGAGATATGTGAAAGAGTGGAGGATTATATAGAGTTTTGAGGTAGTGGGTAATTTAATTTTGAGAGTTATGGTGAGATAATGGGGTTTTAATTTGGTTTGACAATGGAGGTGGAAGGTTTGAAGAAGATGAAGATGAATGTTGAATGAGGTTGAATGTGAGTAAATGAGAATAAATGAGTGGTGTGAAGTGGTATAACATATATTGAACTAAAATAAATAAATTGAAAAAATAAGGCAAAACAATAATGACCACACATACCTTCACGTACAGCCAAATAAGATAAGCAAAAAGCTGGAAAAAGTACGTGGGAACCGGTTCCTGAGACACACAAAAACATTGCCTCTGGAATTTACTATGGGGAACCGGTTCGTCCCACATGGGAACCGGTTCCTGGACTGAAAAAGTCCAAAAACTTTAATTTTATGAAATATAAAGCATACATATCATACATAAATACCAAGTCATAATATATGAACATTTATAAAGCACTTTTTAACCCATAAAATGTTAGAAACGTGTACCTTTGATTTATGATAATGACGAACGAATTTAAACATAACCTTCATCTAAAATTCCAAGCTCTCGTCGAATTTTGTAAAACGATTCTTTTGGGAGAGGCTTGGTGAAGATATCCGCAAGTTGATTATGAGTATCTACAAAAGTGACTTCAACATCTCCTTTAAGCACATGATCACGAAGAAAATGATGTCGAATGTCTATGTGTTTGGTTCTTGAATGCATGACCGGATTCTTTGTGATATTTATAGCACTTGTATTGTCGCATCGAAGAGGAATGCATCCGAGATCAAGTCCGTAGTCACGAAGTTGTTGCTTAAGCCAAAGAATTTGTGCACAACAACTTCCTGCTGCTATGTATTCTGCTTCGGCCATACTAAGAGCAACACATGCTTGTTTTTTACAAGCCCATGATACTAATGCATTTTGTAACACCCTTCTAATACCCCGCATAAATAATAAACAATAATCAGAGTAAACATGAAAAGGGCATTACAACTTCCAAATAATTAAACAATAATGCTCATGTCATGCCATAAAAGAGAACGTCAACCAAATTTATTCAGATCATCATGTTTAACACAGCGGAATTATCTTTAACATCTGAATAACAAACAGCCAAGTCACAGACTTAAACACCAACATAGGAAATCCACCCAAAAAAGAAAGAGTTTAACAAAGCAAATCTAAACGACGCCCCCAGTGTTACACGACCAGAGCATGACACGGACCCAACTGACTCTAACGAACTACTTGAGGAGCTAATCCTCACCAAGTACGAGAGCTACTCCTCAATCTGAAAAATAACAACAGTAAGGGTGAGTCTCATTCACATTTAACTAGTGTTATAAGATATAGATAATAAAATATCATTTCACATGCCATTCACCCAATCACAGTTATGATCAGATTCAAACCATACAATCAGTAAGCAAACAACCAAATTAACACGTATTATAACATTGGACAATCTTCCATTCATGTTATAATAGCAAAACAGCCTAATGCAATGCAACTACATGCATGTGGTACCAAAATCTGGGATAACCCAACTCACCGACCCACCATCGTCAAGGATACGGTAACACCCACTCACTAATTCCACACAATGGGAATTAGCTACCACTGATCCACCATCGTCAAGGACCAGCCACATAATGATTATGAATGCATGCATCAACCATAACATGCTCATCACCCACATAAATCGATCAATGTCATAATCATCAATAAAACACATATTTCATACCAACAATACATGTATAATAAACACCAGTTATAACCACAACATCATACAGGTAAGACATTCATTAGTGTACCTATAAGCATATCCCACCACAACGAATAAGATCGGTGTTTTAAAAATAATTCAAGCCACAACTCAAAACACCATTTGATTATATAAATTATTTGATTAGCTTCACTGTACTCGAAACGGCACCAAAATCCGGTTTACGGTTTAAAAGTTACACATTTTTAAACTTTTCAAAACGGCCTATCGCCAACAGCACGCGGCGCCACACACAGTTCGCGGCGCGGAACGAATAGGAACTACGCCTTCGCGGCGCAAACAAGGGTTCGCGGCGCGGAACGAATAGGAACTACGCCTTCGCGGCGCAACCAAAGGTTCGCGGCGCGTACTGAACACAACACGACTTCCTGGCTTTCTGCCAAGCAGTTCGCGGAGCCAACTCCTGGACGCGGCGCGAACTGGCGATTTCCAGAACTCCGAATCGCAGAAAAACAGCCTGTGATTTTGCTTTTCCTTCACCAATTCATTACCAAACCAATCCCATTCCAACCAGATTTGCATACAGTGAAACAAACACATATTATAACACATTTATAATACATTCAACCATCCAATTAACACCGTACATGGTCAATACAATCATTATGCATCAATCCTCCCAAAACCTAACACTTCTATAACCTAAGCACAACCCAATTGATACGAATAACACGATCAAATTCTATCATACTACCTATAATCCCATAATAGAAGATAAATGGAAGAGTCCCCCCTTACCTGAAGGTTGATTCTTCGCTCTTCCTCGTGTCGCACTTCTCCGTTCCTCTTCTCTTTTCACGTTCAGACTCTTCTCTTCTCCTTAGTTCTATTCCTCTTTCCCACAATTCCTCTATTTTGTGGAAAATAAAATAAAACTATTTTAACTAGTAATAGGGCCTACCAATACACCCCCCTTCTTTACTAAAAGCGACACTGGCCCATTAGTCTCATTATTCCCATGTTTCTCAGTTAACTCAAATAATTCTAATATTTAATCCAAAAATTAATTAAATTAAATAAAGAATTTTATGGGGTGTTACAACTCTCCCCCACTAGACAAGTTTTCGTCCTCGAAAACATACCTTAGGCAAAGAGTTCCGGGTAGGAGTCCTTCATCTGGCTCTCCAATTCCCACGTAACATTTCCACCGGCCGGTCCTCCCCAAGCTACTCTGACTAGTGCTATCTCCTTGCCACGCAATTGTTTCACATTCCGATCTTCAATCCTCATAGGCAAAGTTTCAACTGTCAGATTATCCTTTACCTGTACATCATCGACTTGGATCACATGAGATGGATCAGCAATGTACTTCCTCAACTGCGACACATGGAATACATCATGCAGATTCGCAAGTGTCGGTGGCAACGCAATACGATACGCCACTTCTCCAACCCTCTCCGTAATTTGAAACGGACCAATAAAACGCGGAGTCAACTTCCTTGACTTCAGTGCTCTACCAACACCAGTTGTAGAAGTCACCCTCAAGAACACATGATCTCCTTTTTGAAATTCAAGTGTCCTTCTTCGTTTATCATGATAACTCTTCTGACGACTCTGAGAAGTCTTCATCTTCTCCTGAATCATCTTAATCCTTTCTGTTGTGTCCTGAACAATTTCCGGCCCAATCACAGCACCTTCGCCAGATTCGTACCAACATAAAGGCGTTCTACACCTCCGACCATACAAAGCTTCAAACGGAGCCATACCAATACTCGAGTGAAAACTATTATTGTAAGTAAATTCGATCAAGGGTAGATAACTATCCCAAGCACCGCCCTTTTCCAACACACAAGCACGCAACAAATCTTCTAGTGATTGAATAGTTCTTTCTGTCTGTCCATCCGTCCGTGGATGATAAGCAGAACTCAATCTCAGCTTAGTACCCAAGGCATTCTGCAAACCTTCCCAGAATCTGGATGTAAACCTTGGATCTCTATCTGACACGATACTCGAAGGAATACCATGTAAACTCACTATCTTTTCAATATACAATTGAGCCAGCTTCTCCATTGGGTAATCCATTCTCATTGGTATAAAGTGAGCAGACTTTGTCAACCTGTCCACAATAACCCAAATAGCTTCACAATTCTTCACCGTCCTCGGCAAACCTGAAACAAAATCCATAGATATACTATCCCACTTCCATTCCGGAATAAATAACGGTTGCATAGCTCCATACGGTTTCTGATGCTCAATCTTCGACTTCTGGCAAGTCAAACAAGCATATACAAATTCAGCTATTTCCTTTTTCATTCCAGGCCACCAAAACAGCTTCTTTAGGTCATGGTACATCTTGGTAGCACCAGGATGAATACTCAATCCGCTACGATGTCCTTCTTCAAGAATACTCTTCCTCAATTCGGCAATGTCAGGAACACAAACACGATTACCAAACCTCATTATACCATTCTCGTCGATTCTGAATTCACCTCCTTTATCTTGGTTAATCAGAGTCAACTTATCAACCAACTCTACATCAGTCTTCTGACCCTCTCGGATTTCCTCAAGAATACCACTAGTCAGCTTCAGCATACCCAATTTAACACTGGTAGGAGTGTCTTCACATACTAAACTCAAATCTCGGAATTGCTCAATTAAATCCAATTCTCTCACCATAAGTATAGAGATATGCACGGACTTCCTACTCAATGCATCGGCAACAACATTTGCTTTACCCGGATGATAATTCAGTTCAAAATCATAATCCTTGAGAAATTCTAACCACCTTCTTTGTCTCATATTCAGCTCTTTTTGGTCAAAGAGATACTTCAAACTCTTATGATCACTAAATACTTCAAACCTTGAACCATATAGGTAATGCCTCCACAATTTCAACACAAATACCACTGCTGCCAACTCTAAGTCATGAGTCGGATAGTTTCTCTCATGCACTTTGAGTTGTCTCGACACATAAGCGACTACCTGTTGATTCTGCATTAGTACACTTCCTAATCCCGACAACGAAGCATCACAATAAACAACAAAAGATTCCGCCGGATTCGGCAAAATCAAGATCGGCGCACTAGTCAACCTCTTCTTCAACTCTTGGAATCCTTCTTCACATTTCGAATCCCAGACGAAAGCTTGACCCTTCCTAGTCAACTTAGTTAACGGCAACGCTAACTTTGAAAAACCATCAATAGTTCCAATACCACTCTAAGATGATCTGCATGCTCTTCTTCATTCTTAGAATATATTAAAATATCATCAATAAATACTACTACGAACTGATCCAGATAAGGATGGAAGATCCTATTCATATACTCCATGAAAACCCCCGGCGCATTGGTTACTCCAAATGGCATCACTGTATATTCGTAATGACCATACCTCGTTCTAAATGCCATTTTCTGAATATCGTCTGTCTTCACCCGAATTTGATGATATCCCGACCTCAAGTCAATTTTGCTGAACACACACGCTCCAACCAATTGATCCATCAAATCATCAATCCTCGGCAAGGGATACCGATTCTTGATAGTAACCTTATTCAGTTGTCTGTAATCCACACACAACCTCATTGAACCTTCTTTCTTCTTCACTAGTAACACCGGTGCACCCCACGGTGAGACACTAGGACGAATAAATTTCTTCTCAAGTAACTCTTCCAATTGACTCTTCAACTCAGTCAATTCCGATGCCGACATACGATAAGGTGCCATCGACACAGGACTAGTTCCAGGAATTAATTCAATAGCAAAATCCACCTCCCTCTCTGGCGGTAATTCTCTTACATCTTCTGGGAAAACTTCCGGAAATTCACATACTACCGGTAAGTCACTACTCACCGCTTTCTTTTTCACTTCCATGGACGCAATCAACATAAACACGGCAGCCCCGTCCTTCATTGCTTTATCCACTTGTCTAGCCGTCATCTCTAAGTCCTCAACAATGACATCTTCAGGAAAAATAACCGTTTTCGTGAAACAGTTGATATGAATCCGGTTAAATTGCAACCAATTCATGCCCAGGATAACGTCCAGTTGTTCCAACGGAAGGCACACTAAGTCCATTCCGAACCCTCTACCAAAAATATCAATTGGACAGTTCAAACAAGCAAGCGAAGTAGTCACTGAACCCGACGCAGGAGTGTCAATGATCATACTTCCATTAATATCAGATATTTCCAAATTCAGGCGTTTAGCACAATCCAATGAAATAAACGAGTGAGTTGCTCCAGTATCTATTATTGCAATTAAAGGAGTGCCATGGATAAAACACGTACCTTTAATCAACCGATCCTCTGGAGTAGTCTCTGAACCAGATAAGGCGAACACCTTACCACCAGCTTGATTCTTCCTCGGCTTAGGACACTTAGGACTAATATGACCTTCTTCCCCGTAGTTGAAACAAGTTACAGTGTTCCCTTTGCACTCAATAGCAATGTGACCTGCCTTTCCACATCTATATCACTTCTTTTCCTCACTTTTGCACTCGTGAATGCGATGTCCAGGTTCTCCACACTTGAAGCACTTAATAGGGGCACTAGAGTCTCCCCCACTAGGCTTCTTCCAGCCTCCAGCTTTCTGGTTACCCTTACCATATGGCTTACCACGATCCATATGCTTTTTCCCTTTCCTGTCGACTAACTCGCGAGAGTGTGATGACTTCAGTTTAATATTGTCCTCTTCAAAGATTCGGCTGCAGTCAACCAAATCGACAAACCTGCGAATCCTCTGGTATCTAATACCCTGTTTAATCTCATCACGGAGACCATTTTCGAACTTAACACACTTCGAGAATTCACTAGCCTCATCATTATTGTAGTGGACATAATACTTGGCCAGCTCAACAAACTTGGACGCATACTCCGGCACGGTCATGTTACCTTGTGTCAGCTCCAAAAATTCAATCTCCTTCCTGCCTCTAACATCCTCAGGAAAGTACCTCCGTAAGAATTCTCTCTTGAACACAGCCCAAGTGATTGCAACACCTGCAGCTTGCAGTTCGTCCCTACTAGCCATCCACCAATCATCAGCTTCTTCAGACAGCATGTGAGTCCCATATCTCACCTTCAGATTTTCGTCACAATCAATCACCCGGAAGATCCTTTCAATTTCCTTTAGCCACTTCTGGGCGCCTTCGGGATCGTGAGTTGTAACACCCCTTTTCTAACCCCAAAAATATCATACGATCAAACAGAGTAAGCATGCATAAAGGAAAAGGGCGTCACATGTTATTTTCATCACAATGAAAACCTAAAGCAAAACATTCAACATTCTTAATATGCAAAGATCATAATTGTAACACAATGTAAATCTCATACTTTCATACATATGCATAAACGCTTGCGGAAAAACAATTTAATTGCTATTAAAATTTCAATGAATATATCCCATACTATATTCATCTACCAAATTCAAATTAACATCAAATCCACAATTTTGGCTACATAGCCTTAAACGACATATCCGAGATCTCAAACAAATACATCCGAATATCCAACAAAACATAGAGAATAGCAATATCCAAACATAAGCATAAGTCTACATAAAATTCCCCCCAAGTGTTACATGATCAGAGCATATGACTCGCTACCAAATCCAATAACAAACTCAGGAGCTCCTCGGCTAAATCCTCGGACAAGCTACTACTCGTCGGAACCTGCACGTTATCAACGAAGGATAACATTCAAACAGAAGGGTGAGAATTCAACTTCTCACAGAAAACATAATAATGGGAAATGTAAACATAAACAAGCATACATTTTACTATTCATCACACTTCTCAATTAAGCAATTCACAAATCATATACCAATCATCACTCCAAAACAAATCATATGTATACAAGACAATCACATAACACACAATGTGACTCGAAATGCAACAAATGTGACTCAATGCATGTGGTACCCAATGTGAATCCAATGTTTCACCGCTTTCCGATTCAATGTTTAGACTCCAAGCCACGCTTCCGATCCGGACAAGATCAAAGCCAATACGCCTATCTCCAATTAAGGATCACGTCTTCTACGCCTATTTCCATTCAAGGATCAACGTCTCTTACCATGTGAACCCAAGTTTCACCGCTTCCACCATAAAGCCGACCATGCTATGAATGTATGTACAAATACCAACAATTTATGCAATTAAGATTATCTCATCAATCTTAACTTACCGCATATCACCATAATCCAACTCTATGAATTATCCTTCCATTGTACACAACATTCACAACACAAATAACAAATTCAACAAGGCATACAACCATCATGTATCCAATCACACACATCTTGATTACATCTACACAAAGTATTCCAACAATGGATATACATCACATACTAACATAACGCACATAAGATAATTACACATCATTCCATATAATAACGTCACAATTAATCACTCAAGTGCAATTAAATCCTATACTATCATATAGAATATCTCGGTAGCTTTCTAACGCTTCGAACGGCGCATAAAACGGAGCTACGGATCAAAAGTTATGGTCTTTCAAAGTTTGAAAAAGTTCTGTAAAACAGAGTTCGCGGCGCCAACAGGGATCGCGGCGCGAACTGAGCGAGTTCAAAAAATCCCTGACTTTCTGCCAAGCAGTTCGCGGCGCGTACAAGGGGTCGCGGCGCGAACTGAGCAGATCCAGTTTTGCCCAAGTTTCTGCCAAGAGGTTCGCGGCGCGCACAAGGGATCGCGGCGCGAACTGGCGATTTCAGAAAACCCCAAAACCCAAAAACAGCATACGAAACTCATTCAAAAACCTCTAAACTTAACCCAAATCAAATTGGAAACATCACACATCACGAACAACTACAGAATACATGGTTTAAGCACAAACACAACACATTTTATGGGTCTTATAACATCATACCATCATCAAACATCAACTAAGCACATTTCAAATCCTCAATTCATGTATTTGTTCATAAAACCTAACTTTTCTATGTTTCCATGAGATTGCAAAGATGAAGAGAAAATCACAATCAAACACATTACCCAATCATATAGCCTATAAGAACTTGTATTCAAACCCTTACCTCTTGAATTTCTCCTCCTAACTTCAAGAATCTACAATCCTCTTCTCTTCTCTCTTCTACTCTTTTGCCTCTTTTCTCTTCTCTACTTTTCTTTCTATCTTTCTATCTAATTTAGGTTAACTCATAAAATTATCTTCTAACTCTCATTATCTCATTTGGGCTTAACCCACCCAATACTCTTTCTCACTCAACTAGGCCCATTTGGCTAATTCCAAATAAAATTCTACCATTTATTAATTAGGTAAATAACATATTACCACAAAATCAAATAATTATTATTCAAACAATAATTAAATAAACACACAAACAATACCAATTATCAAATAATCCTAATTAATTAAAATATAATAAAAATAGGATGTTACAACTCTCCCCCACTTAAAAGATTTTCGGCCTCGAAAATTACCTCAAACAAACAACTCCGGATACGATTCCTTCATCTTATCCTCGAGTTCCCAAGTGATATTACCATTGGCGACTCCACCCCATACCACTTTCACCAAAGCAATCTCTTTACCACGAAGCTTCTTCACCTCTCGATCTTCAATTCGCATAGGTGATGTATCAACCGTCAAATTATCTCTCACTTGAACATCATCTAATTGAACAACATGCGATGGATCCGGAATGTACCTCCTCAATTGAGACACATGGAACACATCGTGAAGATTAGAAAGAGACGGTGGCAATGCAATCCGATATGCCACTTCACCTACTCTCTCCGAAATCTGATAAGGACCAATGAAACGCGGCGTCAACTTATGCGACTTCAATGCTCTACCAACACCCGTTACTGGCGTAACTCGAAGAAACACATGATCATCCTTCTCAAACTCAAGAGCCTTCTTCCTCTTATCATGGTAACTCTTCTGATGACTTTGAGAATTCTTCATCTTCTCTTGAATCATCTTAATCTTATCCGTAGTCTCTTGAATTAACTCGGGTCCAACCACAGCACTCTCTCCCGATTCATACCAACACAAAGGAGTTCTACACCTTCTGCCATAAAGAGCCTCAAAAGGTGCCATTCCAATACTCGAATGGAAACTGTTGTTATACGTAAACTCAACCAAAGGTAAGAAACTATCCCAATTTCCTCCTTGTTCCAAAACACAAGACCTCAAAAGATCTTCAAGCGACTGAATAGTTCTCTCTGATTGACCATCAGTTTGCGGATGATACGCCGAACTCAAACGCAACTTCGTATCCAAAGCACTTTGCAAACCCTCCCAAAATCTAGAAGTGAACCTTGGATCTCTATCCGAAACGATACTTGACGGAATACCATGTAAGCACACAATCTTCTCAATGTATAACTTAGCAAGTCTCTCCATCGAATAGTCCATCCTCATCAGAATAAAATGAGCACATTTTGTCAATCTATCCACAACGACCCAAATTGCCTCGCAATTACTCGATGTCCTTGGCAAACCCGAAACAAAATCCATAGAGATACTATCCCATTTCCACTCGGGAATAGATAACGGTTGCATCAAACCAGACGGCTTTTGATGTTCAATCTTCGACTTTTGACAAGTCAAACACGAATAAACATACTCCGCTATATCCTTCTTCATACCTTGCCACCAAAACATTTTCCTCAAGTCTTGATACATTTTAGTAGCACCGGGATGAATACTCAAACCACTTCTATGCCCTTCCTCAAGAATTCTCTTTCTCAAATCCATAATATCCGGAATACAAACTCGATCACGACATCTCACAATGCCATTCTCGTCAATCCGAAAATCACCACCTTTACCTTGGTTAATCAATGTAATAATGTCAACCAATTTTAAATCCGATTTCTGACCTTCTCTAATCTCATCAAGAACACCACTCGTAAGCTTTAACATGCCAAGCTTAACACACGTAGTCGTCGCTTCACAAACCAAACTCAAATCCCTAAATTGCTCCAACAATTCCAATTCTCGAATCATCAACATAGACATATGTAATGATTTCCTACTCAATGCATCGGCTACAACATTCGCTTTTCCAGGATGGTAGTTTAAACTAAAATCGTAATCCTTCAGGAATTCCAACCATCTTCGTTGCCTCATATTCAACTCTTTCTGATCAAACAAATACTTTAAACTCTTGTGATCACTGAAAACGTCAAACCTTGAACCAAACAAATAATGCCTCCAAAGTTTCAACACAAACACAACGACGGCCAACTCTAAATCATGTGTCGGATAATTCCTCTCATGAACTTTAAGTTGCCTTGAAGCATAAGCTACCACTTGCCCTTTTTGCATCAGAACGCCTCCCAAACCCAACAATGAAGCATCACAATACACCACAAACGGTTCAAACGGATCTGGCAAAATCAAAATAGGAGCAGAAGTCAACCTTCTCTTAAGCTCTTGAAAATTTGATTCACATTGCGAAGTCCAAATGAAAGCTTGTCCTTTCCTAGTCAACAACGTCAATGGAAAAGATAACTTAGAAAATCCTTCAATGAACTTCCTATAATAACCAGCCAAACCAAGAAAACTTCTAATCTCAGAAACAGACTTAGGAGCTTCCCATTGAGATATAGCTTCAATCTTCGACGGGTCAACAGAAATACCTCCACTAGAGATCACATGGCCAAGAAAACTCACTTCCTTTAACCAAAATTCGCACTTAGAAAGCTTAGCAAACAACTTCTTCTCCTTCAACACTGATAACACAATTCTCAAATGCTCAGCATGATCATCTTCACTCTTGGAATAGATCAAAATATCATCAATGAACACAACTACAAACTTATCCAGATAATCATGAAAAATCCTATTCATATACTCCATGAATACACCAGGTGCATTAGTCACACCAAACGGCATAACAGAATACTCATAATGACCATACCTTGTCCTAAAAGCAGTCTTCTGAATATCCTCCGCCTTCACACGAATCTGATGATACCCAGACCTCAAATCAATCTTGCTAAACACACAAGCTCCAACCAACTGATCCATCAAATCATCAATCCTTGGAAGTGGATACTTGTTCTTAATCGTCACTTTGTTCAATTGCCTATAATCAACACAAAGTCTCATAGAACCTTCCTTCTTCTTAACCAACAAAACAGGTGCACCCGACGGTGATACACTAGGACGAATAAACTTCTTCTCCAACAAATCCTCAAGTTGACTCTTCAACTCTTTCAACTCAGAAGCAGACATCCTATAAGGAGCCATCGATACAGGACTAGTTCCAGGAACTAAATCAATCGAAAACTCAACTTCACGTTCCGGCGGTAAATCACTTACATCTTCAGGAAATACCTCCACAAAATCACAAACTATTGGCAATTCCTCAATGGTCCTTCTCTCATGCACATCTAAGGTTGCCAATAACATAAACAACTCAGCCCCATCTTGAACAGATTCACCAACTTGCTTCGCAGACAAAAACAAATCTTCCTTAACACTAATCTCAGGAAAGATAACCGTCTTGTCAAAATAGTTGATATACACACGATTAAATTCTAACCAATTCATACCCAAAATCACATCAAGTTGCTCTAACGGAAGACAAACCAAATCAATCCCAAAATCCCTACCAAAAATACTCAAAGGACAATTCATGCACACAAAAGAAGTAGACACAGAACCCATAGCAGGTGTATCGATAACCATACTTCTACGCATATCAGATAACACAAGATTCAATCTCTTAGCACAATCCAAAGAAATGAAAGAATGTGTCGCACCGGTATCAATAATAGCAATCAATGGTGTACCATTAATGAAGCACGTATGTCATACCCAAAAATTTGCCCATACTCTTCTCCTGCACAAAATCAAATCAAAAGACAAAGCTCCTATACAAATTCTCCTATACAAGGCTCTGAACTAGGGTTTGGGTCATTCAAAGGAAAATCACGGAATCAATGGCTCAAGATGGTTCCATAGGGTCACCAACATCCCAAAGGACCTCCATGTAAAGTTTCAAGTCAAACAGATCAAACTTAGTCCCACAAATCATGACTAGGTCAACAGTCGACTCTCAAGGGCAAAACAGTCATTTCAAGCCAAAATACAGTCAAAGTTCAAGATATTTGGTCAACAACATCCTCATAACCCTAAAATCATCATTTGGTCAAAGGGTGATCATGATGATGCAAGGAAAGATCAGAAAAGTCAAAAGTCAAGAGTTACTATTTTGGGCATGAACTGAAAAAGTCAACCAAACTTTGAAAATTCACCAAATATTCATACTTCATCAGAAAAATTCCCACCAAAGCTCATTTTGAAGGGAATTCATTCCTCTATCCAATGGTCCAAGAATCAGAGCTCATAGGTCAATGGTTTAAGAGATATGGCTTCATACATTATAGGTCCTTTTTAAAAGCCAACAAAAAGACATTTTTTTCAAAAGGACATAAAATGAAAATGGAGAATAATTTTGATATAAGACCAAAGACATTGGCTAGAAGACTCTTTAAGGTTTCCAAAAAGTCTACAAGCTTGAAAAAATATTGAGATATGGAGAAATGGCGTGGTATACAAGTTCACTTATTTTTCAAATGGGTACAAAGAGGAAAAAGCCTAAAATTCCAAATGTTTCTAAATGGGCTTGCATTATTGTTGCTTCATCCTCATTATAAGCCCATCCACGTGACAAAAACAAAGACCTTTTATTTTTCATAATTTTTATCAATTATTCATGATTTTAATTCTTTTAAATCATGATTTAATTGCATAAAATATGAAAATAATCAAAGATTTGATTTTCCTTCAATTTCAATCATCATCAATCCAAATAATACCCAATAATCATACAAAATTCGTGCAAAGGCTAATTGGTAGAAAAAGATGGGATTTGAATCATATTTAGAAACATAATCTCAATCATATTTTACCAAATTGCAAATCAAAGATTCATTGGGATTTCCTCACAAATTATCAACCCTAATCAACCTCTATAAGTACTGAACAAACTCAGATGGCAAGGGTTAAAAAAAAATTGCATCGAAGAGAGCCAGAACCGAGTCCTAAGAATTCAAGAAAAGCTCAAAACTGAATTGTTAGTTGGAGGCCGATTCAAGGTATTTTGTTGATTCCAATACGTTCCTGGATCACTATTGAACGACTCTCAATCATCTTCGAGCTCCAGAACGCTAGGAATCGGCACATATTGCTCACGGTTTGTTCATCCTTCCTTGGCTTTGATTGTGTAATTACATGCATATTCACTGGTTTTTGTTAACATATATGTGTTTGTGTTGATGTATACCACGATTCTGGAGACTTAATTGCGTTTCCATGACCGTTTGAGGCCTTTCACCATGTTAGGGTTCATGCTCCTAAAATTGGGGGTTTTCAAACCACATAAAATTAGACCTTAAAACAGGTACCATCGAGTTCGCGTGGTCGAGACGAGTCTGTTCTTGCTATTGCGCCAAATTTCTATGGCTGTTTGCATCTATTCGCTATTCACAGGTGTAAAACATACATGTTTTTATAGCTAACCCATAAGCGAGCGGTGTAAAAAGGCTTTGTGCAGGTTTCACATGAAGAAGACGACGAGGTGTCGTCGTTTGATTGGTCCATTTGAACCTCTTTTGCGCGTGTTTTCTTTTTGGATCAGACGGATCTGATGCATTCTCGCTCACGTTATGGGATGTGTTCCCCTCATTGCTGCCGTCAGATCTCACCCCCAGTTGATCCAACGCACAGAGTATGCAGGTCCACCAAAGATCACCATGCATGCGCCTCACTGAATCAAAAGTTAAGAATTTTATAATTTTTTTTATATTTTTAATTACATAGCCATTTTCTATTTTTTTTTAATAATATATACATATGTTATTTTTCTTCAAATAAATTTGTTTTATATATATAAACTATATAAAAATTTTATATTTTTATTTATTTATTTAATATATATTATTCATAAAATAGATTTAAATTGATTAGTTATTTACATATTATTTCAAAAATTCATATTTATCTTATTTTAATTCCAAAAATTCGTAAAAATTATTTTTACAATCGATTTAATTTTTTTATTCCGATTTAATTAATTAGGTCGTAAGACCAATAATTAATTAAATCCATTTACCATTATACTCAATTTAAATCCTAATTAGGGTTTGCCCTACACTGAATACATTTACTTCTTCTGTACCTTTTCAGGGTTAGCAATATGATCAATCCCGACTACACGCCTGATCCACAATACGAAGTTAAGTATTCTGTCTAATTTAATTTAAATTATATTTGATTTATCTTATAAATTAGGGTTTTGTGTCGCTTTCATTTTTTTGCCTTGCCTCTTTTCAGGATCAACCTTAAAAGCGCCCTATCAACCATATCAAATCAAATTCGAGCTAAGTACCCTTACTTATTTAATTATTTTTATATATACCTATTTATTCTTTATTTTAGGGTCAATCCCGTTCGCCTCTGAATTAGTCATACACTCACGCCTTATTTGTTTCTTTGCTCATTCCTAATGGTCAGAGTCGATGCTTCTGGCAAACCTTGCCCTCAACCCTGTCAGGCAAATGCCAAGCTAAGTACCTTATCCCTATTTCTATTTTTAATTTATTATTCTATTTTCTTTGTGGTTAATGAAGTTTGCCTTCGAACCGACAATGCACTCACCTTTTTTTGTTGTTTGCCATGTTTCTTTCTTTCCAGGGTTCGCCAATTGCCAAAGCTCGAATGGTCGGTAATCCTAAAACCTCAACCCTATTTAATTATTACTTGTTCAGACCTATTATTTTATATCCGCTGGTTGCAAATCCCCTCTCCTCCGCTGGTTTCATTTTCCCCCTTCCCTTTATTGCTTTATATTATTATATACTGCGTGGTTAGTAATCTTAGGGAGTGCAAGCCTTGAACTGAATTAGAATAACTAATTAAAAGATAAATATCTGAATATAATCACGTGATTGATGCACACACGCACGCTTTTTGGGTAACCCTCTCTGTTGCCTGTTGCCTTGTTGCCTGTTGTCTTTGTGTTTTTTGCAGAATAAGCCACGTCCCTCGAATTCGAAGATACCTCAGCCATGTTGCCTCGATAAAAAGGTCACGACCCTAAATGATGCTGCCTTCGATACACAAATGACCTCGACCCTCGGAAGTTGCCTACGGAAAAAGGCTGAGGTATCTTCTGGTTGCCTACGAAAATGGCTTATTCTGATCCTTGCCTTAGGCTACCTGCCCCTCTATGGCATGGGACAGTCTTATGGCAAAGGATGCTTCGATGACCCTTCAACCTCCAAACGAAAGGCTTCCTGCCCTCTTATGGCAAGGATAGACCCTTTCATTCTGAAAGGCTAAAAAGAGACCTATCATCTGAGTTTAAGGTAATTGCCCCTAATTGCCTTGCAATGCTCAAACTTTCATTATATTCTTTCTCATAATTTTTCAAAAGGGCAACGCTCATTTACGAGCTAAAGTCCCTATCTCTTTCATCTACATTTTCTAAACAAACGAGCAAGCAAAGCAATTAAGAGCCCATGGAAAACCATGGATGCAAAGGGTGCCTTACACCTTCCCTTTGCATAAATTACCCCCCGAACTCAGATTTTCTTTAAAAGGTTTTTTTCTGTTTCTTTTTGCCTTTCTGAATTTGTTTGGATAAAATAAAAGTCGGTGGCGACTCTTGCTTACCGCGACATTTCGATCGATAAAAAGTCAGTTCACCGTAATTACAGAACTGGCGACTCTGCTGGGGATTTTTCGATAAAAGAGGGGTTACCTTAAAAGCTTAGGATTCACTTAATTGTATTCTACTGTTTGCTTTGCTTGCTTTATTTTTCAGGGCTGTTTTGGGAATTAACTGAAGGACGAATCCTACACCCGGATTCAAGTACATCTAAGATAGGAAGTGGCATAGTCATGGCGACCTCCTTCATGTATGTGGAGGATTGGTCAATATGAGAGTTCACGCTTAAGTTAGGCCTCTATGGGTGTTTACATGCTTCTCTTGTATGAGGGAGGTTCGTGTGGATACCTGTGGGTGAGTCGGAGCTTAAGGACCTTTAGTAACCTTTAACCCATCCTGACTTTTAGGAACGTAGTGGGGGGACTACTCTTGATGTATGTTGAGAGCATAGTCGCTACCCGATACTACAACTCAGATAGGCTCTTTCTCAAAGTATCATTGCATGGTATGTATGTATCATGTTCGAGGGTGCTTTAGGAGGGTTGACAATTCTGGGTCACTTGGTAGAACCCGTTGCTGAAATCTCCTTATCCATAGAAATACCCTTGGGAAGGACACCTGATCAGACTCCATGCAAGCCTTAAGCCAAAAACTGTATGACTTGTGTGACTTGTGTGACTTGTTGGTGTTTGCTACTAACCTTCATTTCCTCGCAGGTTTTTGTTGAAAGGGCTTGTTTGTCCTTACCATCTCGCACTAAGTCTAACGAACTGCATTCGCATAACATCATGACATCATGACATCATAAGCATAACATGATTTCACTAATCCTTTCAAGGATCTTCGGGATTTAGGGCGCGCAATTTCAGGTGCTATTATCAAGGACTGAATTCCTCTCAAGGGGCAAGAGGATTTATTTTCCTCTGGCCATTTGCCTTCCAGTTTAAAGACATCATACCTATCAAGGGGCAAGAGGATTTATTTTCCTCTGGCCATGTACCTTCAAATTCAGAGGTATCCCGAATCAGAGGCGGTGACCCACTCGATATGGTGAGCTTGATTCCCAAAGAAGAACATCCAAGAATCAGAGTTCTTCAGACAAAGACGCGACCAAACCATTTCTAATGTTGCTAACTAAATTCCTAAAGATCCTTGAAAATATTGCATTTGCATTCATAACATCGCATAACAGGTTTCTTACAATAGACCCCTCATCTTTCCGCTGTTTATTTCAGTAAGAAAGATGGATCTCGAACAATCTGTCAAAAATCTTCAGGCTCAGAATAACCAGTTCCAGAAAATAATCTTTCACTTAGCCAAGGGGCAAGAAGAATTAAAGGCACTTCTGTCCGAGAAGGAGAAGGACCAACAAAGGGGGCAAGGTGTGCAAGATAAATGGAAGTCCAAGCCTAAGCGGTCATTCACTCCGTTACCCATGCCGCTGTCTCAAGCTCTGCAACAACTGCTCAATCAGAACTTGATAACTCTACTGCCTCCATATTCACTTCCTGCTAATCCCACTCCTGGGTACAAGTACCATGCAAGATGTGCTTATCATTCAAACAGTCCCGGTCACGATACAGAGGATTGTGGACCATTGAAGCACATGATCCAAGACCTCATTGATTGCAAGATCATTGACGTCATTTCACCTGAGAAACCTCATATGGCCAATACTGGGTACAATCGGAAAGGTCACAATGAACCCAACCAATCTGTGGGGACAATTCTGACCTTTACACCAGTTCCACAACAAGGACACAAGTCAGATACACCCAAGCGCCAATTCGCAAAGATCAATATGACTCTGGCCGAAGCGTTGCAACAATTGCTGAAGAAAGGGCTAATCACTTTGAAGGACCCTCCGAGGAATCCTAGTACTTCCTCTTCTTGTTATAATCCTAATGCAAGGTGTGCGTATCACTCTGATAGTCCTGGACATGACACTAATAACTGTTGGACACTGAAGAATAAGATCCAAGACTTAATCGATGACAAAATCATTGACTGCCAGTCTCCTGAGGAACCTCACGTTGTGTACGACCAGAAAGATCACAATGAACCCAACCAATTTGTGGGGACAATTCTGACCTCTACATTAGCTCCGCAACAAAGACGCAAGTCAAATACATCTAAACGCCAGTTTACAAAGATCAACATGTCACTGGCTCAGGCATTACAACATTTGTTGAGAAAGAACTTGATCACTGTGAGGGGTCCTCCTGTAAAGCCCAACACTTCCGCTCCCAGCTATAAGCCCAATGCGAGGTGCGCATACCACTCCAATAGCCCTGGACATGATACAAATGATTGTTGGCCATTGAAGAACAAGATTCAAGACATGATCGATGCTGGTGAAATTGAATTCCCTCATCCCCAGACTCCTATAGTGATCCCTGCTCCCAGGCACAATCACGACAAGAATGATTAATGTCATAGTGGATGAACTTCAGATCATTGGATTTACTTTCATTTGCAATTTCTATTCTGTTTGTTTAAACATTCAAATTATGATAGACATTATTTGTTTTAATAATCATCATCGGTGCATTGCATATATTTGTCTTGAATAAATTATTTCGTTATCACTCATTTTAAATTATGTCTTTATTCTGCATATGTTTTTGTGATACTCAACTCCTGCTAAAGTTGTATACCTTTTGAGGGAGGATGACGAAAATGATACCGCAACCTCATACAATATGCTTTTGAACGGACTATGCTGACGATGTACAGGCATTGTTTCAATTCCTAAACAGTGGAGATATAAGGATGGTAATCCCTCGTCAACCCCTTTGAGCCTAAGGAGTAGAAGTTTCTTTTGGTACGAAACACCCGCATTTTAACCTGGGGCAGGGTAGTTCTCAGTTATTTTGGCTGTACATTCTATTTCAAGGGAATCATTTAGTACACCTTTCAACAAAGGTTTCAATTACAAGCGTTCATCCGCACACATCAAAGAAGTGTTGGAGACACCAATCAAAAGCCAATGATGGTTCATCAATCATTAAACAAGGCAGTCAATATCTTTCAAAAAAAATGATGGAAAAAACATATACAAAGAAAAGCCTGCTAAGTCAAAAATCAAAAGGTGACTTAGGCAAAATCAAGGCATCCCGCTGACTGTAAGCTCAAAAAAGACAGTTCAGGCAAAAGTTAGGGATATAAAAAAAATGAAAAAAAGAGAAGTCAATAAATTCCTGAACAACACAACGTTGTGACTACCAAAAGGAAGAAGTGACTGCCATCTCAAAAATTCTCTTTGCTTGCGAATCATCATCATTATCAAAGGTGTAAATCCAAAAGTCTCTTGGAACCTGAATGCATAAGTTTGATTTAGCTGAGCTTAGGACTGAAGATCATCACGAAGAGGGGTGGGTACAATAAACTTTGAGCCATTATCCTTTGTTTCTTAAAACCGTGAACCAAGCCACGTTACAACCCTTGAAAGTCCTAATTGAAGCATGGTTAGTTCGAAAGCATACTGTCACCAAAAAGGTATCCTGACTCCTTAAGGTTTACCAAAAATGCTGAGTTGATATTTCTTTTTTACAAACATCACGTTATTACAAATAACACGTTTTACAAACAACACGTCGTTACAAATATCATGTTTTTACAAACATCACACTTTTACATCTCTTGCTTTAATGTTTTGCAAAAACTCAAGACAAACGTATGCATTGCATCTCATGAATTCATTATTAAACATATTCTGCTACATAATTTCAAAAGCTAACATCAGAAAGAACTTGCACATGGCACAACTAATGACTAAAAGTTATCCCAACAGACAAGATTACTCCGAGAAGCAATGTCTCGTACGTATACAAGGGGCATGGCATGCTTTGCCCAATCAATCTGGGGCAATCAAGTCAAGATTCCGAGAATCTCTCAAGGATGCCAAAATAATCAGGGGCACGCATCCAAGAAGATCTGAAGCTACTTCTCAACCAACATAGGACATCATATTGGGCATATGATTACTAGGGGCATGTCTCCTAAAGTGCACATCTTATAAAGTCCTCGCAAGGTGAATCTTTCCAAAGTTCCTGCTAACTGGGGCAAATCTATACAAGTCCCGTTTGACATTTTAAGTGACGTGTCCTAAATCAAGTAGTAATTACTATAATACTGGGGGCAACTTTCACCCATGTCTCCCCACAAAGTCGGGTTCACAAGATCATATCCCCACAAGAGTAATCATTAAGAAGATATCTTCAAACGCTCCCGATAAAGACATGGCTGCCCAGCAGAGTTTACATCTTCAACACTGTCGCTCTCCTCCAACATGATTTATCAATATTTTTATCACCAATCAGGGAACATCAAGTCACTGATCATCTCCAAGCAGAAATCATAAATTCCCAGCTGAGCATCTTCAAGACAAGATCAGACAGTACAATTACAAGGACATAAAGATCTACTTTCTTAATCAAAGACAACATAAATCATATTCACATATCATATGTCATAAACATGTTCATACACTACATACATTACCTCATAATGAACTCATACATAACATGCAAAAGCTCTCATTTATTTTGAGGGATTCATTACATAACCCATGCATCATGACATTGCATAAAGATTAACCTTACCTTTTTCAGAATACAGGTACCGACAAATGAACGAAATCTCCAACTTTCCAAGATCTAATTCAGCTACTACGAACGGTACTGACACGGTCAACTCTCAGAGATCTAATTCTATCATCACGAACGGTGTAGACACGGTTACTGACCTTCTCAGTCTAATTCAGCTACTACGAACAGTACTGACACGACAAAAGATCTAATTCGGTTACTACGAACGGTACTGACACGGTCAACTCTCAGAGATCTAATTCTATCATCACGAACGGTGTAGACACGGTCACTGACCTTCTCAGTCTAATTCAGCTACTATGAACGGTACTGACACGACAGAAGATCTAATTCAGATACTACGAACGGTACTGACACGATCAAATTTCAGAGGTCTAATTCTATCATCACGAACGGTGTAGACACGATCACTGACGTCCACGGTCTAATTCAGTTACTACGAACGGTGCTGACACGACAAGAGGGTCTAATTCTATCATCACCAACGATGTAGACACGATTATCTCTCCAAGATCTAATTCAGTTACTACGAACGGTGCTGACACGATCGACCTTTAAAGAATCTAATTCTATCATCACAAACGGTGTAGACACGATTATCTTCCAAATTCTAATTCAGTTACTACGAATGGTACTGACACGACCAACTCTCCAAAAACCTAATTCATCTACTATACGATCAACATTCAAACAACTAATTCTCAAACACTTCAGTCCCGACAGCCAGATGGCATCCACAAGCCCATCTCCGACAAAAGTCCCTACTTCAAATAGGGCAAATTTCTTGGTATTCTAGTGTTCAATCACCTTCCACCTTCAGATACCGACTGGCATACAAACCACTCTACATCTTCAGGTTTAAGATAATTGAACAGGGGCAGCTGTCATACCCCAAAATTTGCCCATACTCTTCTCCTGCACAAAATCAAATCAAAAGACAAAGCTCCTATACAAATTCTCCTATACAAGGCTCTGAACTAGGGTTTGGGTCATTCAAAGGAAAATCACAGAATCAATGGCTCAAGATGGTTCCATAGGGTCACCAACATCCCAAAGGACCTCCATGTAAAGTTTCAAGTCAAACAGATCAAACTTAGTCCCACAAATCATGACTAGGTCAACAGTCGACTCTCAAGGGCAAAACAGTCATTTCAAGCCAAAATACAGTCAAAGTTCAAGATATTTGGTCAACAACATCCTCATAACCCTAAAATCATCATTTGGTCAAAGGGTGATCATGATGATGCAAGGAAAGATCAGAAAAGTCAAAAGTCAAGAGTTACTATTTTGGGCATGAACTGAAAAAGTCAACCAAACTTTGAAAATTCACCAAATATTCATACTTCATCAGAAAAATTCCCACCAAAGCTCATTTTGAAGGGAATTCATTCCTCTATCCAATGGTCCAAGAATCAGAGCTCATAGGTCAATGGTTTAAGAGATATGGCTTCATACATTATAGGTCCTTTTTAAAAGCCAACAAAAAGACATTTTTTTCAAAAGGACATAAAATGAAAATGGAGAATAATTTTGATATAAGACCAAAGACATTGGCTAGAAGACTCTTTAAGGTTTCCAAAAAGTCTACAAGCTTGAAAAAATATTGAGATATGGAGAAATGGCGTGGTATACAAGTTCACTTATTTTTCAAATGGGTACAAAGAGGAAAAAGCCTAAAATTCCAAATGTTTCTAAATGGGCTTGCATTATTGTTGCTTCATCCTCATTATAAGCCCATCCACGTGACAAAAACAAAGACCTTTTATTTTTCATAATTTTTATCAATTATTTATGATTTTAATTCTTTTAAATCATGATTTAATTGCATAAAATATGAAAATAATCAAAGATTTGATTTTCCTTCAATTTCAATCATCATCAATCCAAATAATACCCAATAATCATACAAAATTCGTGCAAAGGCTAATTGGTAGAAAAAGATGGGATTTGAATCATATTTAGAAACATAATCTCAATCATATTTTACCAAATTGCAAATCAAAGATTCATTGGGATTTCCTCACAAATTATCAACCCTAATCAACCTCTATAAGTACTGAACAAACTCAGATGGCAAGGGTTAAAAAAAAATTGCATCGAAGAGAGCCAGAACCGAGTCCTAAGAATTCAAGAAAAGCTCAAAACTGAATTGTTAGTTGGAGGCCGATTCAAGGTATTTTGTTGATTCCAATACGTTCCTGGATCACTATTGAACGACTCTCAATCATCTTCGAGCTCCAGAACGCTAGGAATCGGCACATATTGCTCACGGTTTGTTCATTCTTCCTTGGCTTTGATTGTGTAATTACATGCATATTCACTGGTTTTTGTTAACATATATGTGTTTGTGTTGATGTATACCACGATTCTGGAGACTTAATTGCGTTTCCATGACCGTTTGAGGCCTTTCACCATGTTAGGGTTCATGCTCCTAAAATTGGGGGTTTTCAAACCACATAAAATTAGACCTTAAAACAGGTACCATCGAGTTCGCGTGGTCGAGACGAGTCTGTTCTTGCTATTGCGCCAAATTTCTATGGCTGTTTGCATCTATTCGCTATTCACAGGTGTAAAACATACATGTTTTTATAGCTAACCCATAAGCGAGCGGTGTAAAAAGGCTTTGTGCAGGTTTCACATGAAGAAGACGACGAGGTGTCGTCGTTTGATTGGTCCATTTGAACCTCTTTTGCGCGTGTTTTCTTTTTGGATCAGACGGATCTGACGCATTCTCGCTCACGTTATGGGATGTGTTCCCCTCATTGCTGCCGTCAGATCTCACCCCCAGTTGATCCAACGCACAGAGTATGCAGGTCCACCAAAGATCACCATGCATGCGCCTCACTGAATCAAAAGTTAAGAATTTTATAATTTTTTTTATATTTTTAATTACATAGCCATTTTCTATTTTTTTTTAATAATATATACATATGTTATTTTTCTTCAAATAAATTTGTTTTATATATATAAACTATATAAAAATTTTATATTTTTATTTATTTATTTAATATATATTATTCATAAAATAGATTTAAATTGATTAGTTATTTACATATTATTTCAAAAATTCATATTTATCTTATTTTAATTCCAAAAATTCGTAAAAATTATTTTTACAATCGATTTAATTTTTTTATTCCGATTTAATTAATTAGGTCGTAAGACCAATATTTAATTAAATCCATTTACCATTATACTCAATTTAAATCCTAATTAGGGTTTGCCCTACACTGAATACATTTACTTCTCCTGTACCTTTTCAGGGTTAGCAATATGATCAATCCCGACTACACGCCTGATCCACAATACGAAGTTAAGTATTCTGTCTAATTTAATTTAAATTATATTTGATTTATCTTATAAATTAGGGTTTTGTGTCGCTTTCATTTTTTTGCCTTGCCTCTTTTCAGGATCAACCTTAAAAGCGCCCTATCAACCATATCAGATCAAATTCGAGCTAAGTACCCTTACTTATTTAATTATTTTTATATATACCTATTTATTCTTTATTTTAGGGTCAATCCCGTTCGCCTCTGAATTAGTCATACACTCACGCCTTATTTGTTTCTTTGCTCATTCCTAATGGTCAGAGTCGATGCTTCTGGCAAACCTTGCCCTCAACCCTGTCAGGCAAATGCCAAGCTAAGTACCTTATCCCTATTTCTATTTTTAATTTATTATTCTATTTTCTTTGTGGTTAATGAAGTTTGCCTTCGAACCGACAATGCACTCACCTTTTTTTGTTGTTTGCCATGTTTCTTTCTTTCCAGGGTTCGCCAATTGCCAAAGCTCGAATGGTCGGTAATCCTAAAACCTCAACCCTATTTAATTATTACTTGTTCAGACCTATTATTTTATATCCGCTGGTTACAAATCCCCTCTCCTCCGCTGGTTTCATTTTCCCCCTTCCCTTTATTGCTTTATATTATTATATACTGCGTGGTTAGTAATCTTAGGGAGTGCAAGCCTTGAACTGAATTAGAATAACTAATTAAAAGATAAATATCTGAATATAATCACGTGATTGATGCACACACGCACGCTTTTTGGGTAACCCTCTCTGTTGCCTGTTGCCTTGTTGCCTGTTGTCTTTGTGTTTTTTGCAGAATAAGCCACGTCCCTCGAATTCGAAGATACCTCAGCCATGTTGCCTCGATAAAAAGGTCACGACCCTAAATGATGCTGCCTTCGATACACAAATGACCTCGACCCTCGGAAGTTGCCTACGGAAAAAGGCTGAGGTATCTTCTGGTTGCCTACGAAAATGGCTTATTCTGATCCTTGCCTTAGGCTACCTGCCCCTCTATGGCATGGGACAGTCTTATGGCAAAGGATGCTTCGATGACCCTTCAACCTCCAAACGAAAGGCTTCCTGCCCTCTTATGGCAAGGATAGACCCTTTCATTCTGAAAGGCTAAAAAGAGACCTATCATCTGAGTTTAAGGTAATTGCCCCTAATTGCCTTGCAATGCTCAAACTTTCATTATATTCTTTCTCATAATTTTTCAAAAGGGCAACGCTCATTTACGAGCTAAAGTCCCTATCTCTTTCATCTACATTTTCTAAACAAACGAGCAAGCAAAGCAATTAAGAGCCCATGGAAAACCATGGATGCAAAGGGTGCCTTACACCTTCCCTTTGCATAAATTACCCCCCGAACTCAGATTTTCTTTAAAAGGTTTTTTTCTGTTTCTTTTTGCCTTTCTGAATTTGTTTGGATAAAATAAAAGTCGGTGGCGACTCTTGCTTACCGCGACATTTCGATCGATAAAAAGTCAGTTCACCGTAATTACAACGTACCTTGGATTAGCCTATCATCGGTAGAAGCCTCCGCTCCAGACAATGCAAACACTTTCCCTTTCGCTTGTTCCTTCTTTGGCTTATCACATTTGGTGCTAATGTGACCTTGTTCACCACAATTGTAACAAGTCACACTCGAACCAACTCCACACTTGTTTGCCTTGTGACCAATCTTGCCACACTTGAAGCATGTCACAGAATCCTTACCACAATCAACAGCACGATGACCTTCACTACCACATTTGAAGCACTTAAGTGGAGTAGAAGTTCCTCCCCCACTTGACTTCTTGCCAAAACCAAATTGTTTCTTCTTATCATCATACGGTTTCCCACGAAATTGACCTTTCTTCTCATTCATAGTCTTGTAGTGAGAAGCACTCTCCCTACTATCCTCATCATAGATACGACTCTTGTTAACCAACTCCGTAAAACGAGTAATTTGTTGGTAACCAATCGCCTTCTTAATATCATGCCTCAAACCATTCACAAACTTCAAACACTTAGATCTCTCTGCATTCATAGTATTGTAGTGAGGACAATACTTGATAAGCTCTTGAAATCTAGCAGCATATACAGCAACAGTACCATTTCCTTGCTTCAACTCAAGGAATTCCACTTCTTTCTTTCCACGGCAATCTTCCGGAAAATAGTTTTCCAAAAACGCATCGCGGAAAAGATCCCAAGTAACTTGGGTACCCTCCTCATCAAATCTCTGAGCCATATTGCCCCACCAATCTTCAGCTTCCTTTTCCAGCATGTGAGTACCAAACTGCACTCTCTGAGCATCGGTGCAATTCATGACCCGAAAAATCTTCTCAATCGCCTTCAACCAAGCTTGAGCTTTATCCGGTTCATGCTCTCCTTCAAAGGTAGGAGGATTGTTCCTCTGGAACTTTCCCAAAGCACGATACTCATCATCATCACCATTCCGATTTCCAGCATTAGCTTGAGGAATTTGACCAAGAGATCCAGCCAACATCCTCAATGCATCAGCAATGGCATCATCGTTCCTTCCAGCAACCATCGTCCTACGACAACCAACAACCAAAGCAGACAAAACAGTATTGATCGTGTCAGATACACAAATCTAATACAACAGAAATAAAGACATTAGCGACTCTGACCAACTGGTCGACCATGCTCTGATACCACTAATGTAACACCCCTTTTCTAACCCCAAAAATATCATACGATCAAACAGATTAAGCATGCATAAAGGAAAAGGGCGTCACATGTTATTTTCATCACAATGAAAACCTAAAACAAAACATCCAACATTCTTAATATGCAAAGATCATAATTGTAACACAATGTAAATCTCATACTTTCATACATATGCATAAACGCTTGCGGAAAAACAATTTAATTGCTATTAAAATTTCAATGAATATATCCCATACTATATTCATCTACCAAATTCGAATTAACATCAAATCCACAATTTTGGCTACATAGCCTTAAACGACATATCCGAGATCTCAAACAAATACATCCGAATATCCAACAAAACATAGAGAATAGCAATATCCAAACATAAGCATAAGTCTACATAAAATTCCCCCCAAGTGTTACATGATCAGAGCATATGACTCGCTACCAAATCCAATAACAAACTCAGGAGCTCCTCGGCTAAATCCTCGGACAAGCTACTACTTGTCGGAACCTGCACGTTATCAACGAAGGATAACATTCAAACAGAAGGGTGAGAATTCAACTTCTTATAGAAAACATAATAATGGGAAATGTAAACATAAACAAGCATACATTTTACTATTCATCACACTTCTCAATTAAGCAATTCACAAATCATATACCAATCATCACTCCAAAACAAATCATATGTATACAAGACAATCACATAACACACAATGTGACTCGAAATGCAACAAATGTGACTCAATGCATGTGGTACCCAATGTGAATCCAATGTTTCACCGCTTTCCGATTCAATGTTTAGACTCCAAGCCACGCTTCCGATCCGGACAAGATCAAAGCCAATACGCCTATCTCCAATTAAGGATCACGTCTTCTACGCCTATTTCCATTCAAGGATCAACGTCTCTTACCATGTGAACCCAAGTTTCACCGCTTCCACCATAAAGCCGACCATGCTATGAATGTATGTACAAATACCAACAATTTATGCAATTAAGATTATCTCATCAATCTTAACTTACCGCATATCACCATAATCCAACTCTATGAATTATCCTTCCATTGTACACAACATTCACAACACAAATAACAAATTCAACAAGGCATACAACCATCATGTATCCAATCACACACATCTTGATTACATCTACACAAAGTATTCCAACAATGGATATACATCACATACTAACATAACGCACATAAGATAATTACACATCATTCCATATAATAACGTCACAATTAATCACTCAAGTGCAATTAAATCCTATACTATCATATAGAATATCTCGGTAGCTTTCTAACGCTTCGAACGGCGCATAAAACGGAGCTACGGATCAAAAGTTATGGTCTTTCAAAGTTTGAAAAAGTTCTGTAAAACAGAGTTCGCGGCGCCAACAGGGATCGCGGCGCGAACTGAGCGAGTTCAAAAAATCCCTGACTTTCTGCCAAGCAGTTCGCGGCGCGTACAAGGGGTCGCGGCGCGAACTGAGCAGATCCAGTTTTGCCCAAGTTTCTGCCAAGAGGTTCGCGGCGCGCACAAGGGATCGCGGCGCGAACTGGCGATTTCAGAAAACCCCAAAACCCAAAAACAGCATACGAAACTCATTCAAAAACCTCTAAACTTAACCCAAATCAAATTGGAAACATCACACATCACGAACAACTACAGAATACATGGTTTAAGCACAAACACAACACATTTTATGGGTCTTATAACATCATACCATCATCAAACATCAACTAAGCACATTTCAAATCCTCAATTCATGTATTTGTTCATAAAACCTAACTTTTCTATGTTTCCATGAGATTGCAAAGATGAAGAGAAAATCACAATCAAACACATTACCCAATCATATAGCCTATAAGAACTTGTATTCAAACCCTTACCTCTTGAATTTCTCCTCCTAACTTCAAGAATCTACAATCCTCTTCTCTTCTCTCTTCTACTCTTTTGCCTCTTTTCTCTTCTCTACTTTTCTTTCTATCTTTCTATCTAATTTAGGTTAACTCATAAAATTATCTTCTAACTCTCATTATCTCATTTGGGCTTAACCCACCCAATACTCTTTCTCACTCAACTAGGCCCATTTGGCTAATTCCAAATAAAATTCTACCATTTATTAATTAGGTAAATAACATATTACCACAAAATCAAATAATTATTATTCAAACAATAATTAAATAAACACACAAACAATGCCAATTATCAAATAATCCTAATTAATTAAAATATAATAAAAATAGGATGTTACAACTCTCCCCCACTTAAAAGATTTTCGGCCTCGAAAATTACCTCAAACAAACAACTCCGGATACGATTCCTTCATCTTATCCTCGAGTTCCCAAGTGATATTACCATTGGCGACTCCACCCCATACCACTTTCACCAAAGCAATCTCTTTACCACGAAGCTTCTTCACCTCTCGATCTTCAATTCGCATAGGTGATGTATCAACCGTCAAATTATCTCTCACTTGAACATCATCTAATTGAACAACATGCGATGGATCCGGAATGTACCTCCTCAATTGAGACACATGGAACACATCGTGAAGATTAGAAAGAGACGGTGGCAATGCAATCCGATATGCCACTTCACCTACTCTCTCCGAAATCTGATAAGGACCAATGAAACGCGGCGTCAACTTATGCGACTTCAATGCTCTACCAACACCCGTTATTGGCGTAACTCGAAGAAACACATGATCATCCTTCTCAAACTCAAGAGCCTTCTTCCTCTTATCATGGTAACTCTTCTGATGACTTTGAGAAGTCTTCATCTTCTCTTGAATCATCTTAATCTTATCCGTAGTCTCTTGAATTAACTCGGGTCCAACCACAGCACTCTCTCCCGATTCATACCAACACAAAGGAGTTCTACACCTTCTGCCATAAAGAGCCTCAAAAGGTGCCATTCCAATACTCGAATGGAAACTGTTGTTATACGTAAACTCAACCAAAGGTAAGAAACTATCCCAATTTCCTCCTTGTTCCAAAACACAAGACCTCAAAAGATCTTCAAGCGACTGAATAGTTCTCTCTGATTGACCATCAGTTTGCGGATGATACGCCGAACTCAAACGCAACTTCGTATCCAAAGCACTTTGCAAACCCTCCCAAAATCTAGAAGTGAACCTTGGATCTCTATCTGAAACGATACTTGACGGAATACCATGTAAGCACACAATCTTCTCAATGTATAACTTAGCAAGTCTCTCCATCGAATAGTCCATCCTCATCAGAATAAAATGAGCACATTTTGTCAATCTATCCACAACGACCCAAATTGCCTCGCAATTACTCGATGTCCTTGGCAAACCCGAAACAAAATCCATAGAGATACTATCCCATTTCCACTCGGGAATAGATAACGGTTGCATCAAACCAGACGGCTTTTGATGTTCAATCTTCGACTTTTGACAAGTCAAACACGAATAAACATACTCCGCTATATCCTTCTTCATACCTTGCCACCAAAACATTTTCCTCAAGTCTTGATACATTTTAGTAGCACCGGGATGAATACTCAAACCACTTCTATGCCCTTCCTCAAGAATTCTCTTTCTCAAATCCATAATATCCGGAATACAAACTCGATCACGACATCTCACAATGCCATTCTTCGCTCTTCCTCGTGTCGCACTTCTCCGCTCCTCTTCTCTTTTCACGTTCAGACTCTTCTCTTCTCCTTAGTTCTATTCCTCTTTCCCACAATTCCTCTATTTTGTGGAAAATAAAATAAAACTATTTTAACTAGTAATAGGGCCTACCAATACACCCCCCTCTTTACTAAAAGCGACACTGGCCCATTAGTCTCATTATTCCCATTTTTCTCAGTTAACTCAAATAATTCTAATATAAGATAAACGGAAGAGTCCCCCCTTACCTGAAGGTTGATTCTTCGCTCTTCCTCGTGTCGCACTTCTCCGCTCCTCTTCTCTTTTCACGTTCAGACTCTTCTCTTCTCCTTAGTTCTATTCCTCTTTCCCATGATTCCTCTATTTTGTGGAAAATAAAATAAAACTATTTTAACTAGTAATAGGGCCTACCAATACACCCCCCTCTTTACTAAAAGCGACACTGGCCCATTAGTCTCATTATTCCCATTTTTCTCAGTTAACTCAAATAATTCTAATATTTAATCCAAAAATTAATTAAATTAAATAAAGAATTTTATGGGGTGTTACAACTCTCCCCCACTAGAAAAGTTTTCGTCCTCGAAAACATACCTTAGGCAAAGAGTTCCGGGTAGGAGTCCTTCATCTGGCTCTCCAATTCCCACGTAACATTTCCACCGGCCGGTCCTCCCCAAGCTACTCTGACTAGTGCTATCTCCTTGCCACGCAATTGTTTCACATTCCGATCTTCAATCCTCATAGGCAAAGTTTCAACTGTCAGATTATCCTTTACCTGTACATCAGACTTGGATCACATGAGATGGATCAGCAATGTACTTCCTCAACTGCGACACATGGAATACATCATGCAGATTCGCAAGTGTCGGTGGCAACGCAATACGATACGCCACTTCTCCAACCCTCTCCGTAATTTGAAACGGACCAATAAAACGCGGAGTCAACTTCCTTGACTTCAGTGCTCTACCAACACCAGTTGTAGGAGTCACCCTCAAGAACACATGATCTCCTTCTTGAAATTCAAGTGTCCTTCTTCGTTTATCATGATAACTCTTCTGACGACTCTGAGAAGTCTTCATCTTCTCCTGAATCATCTTAATCCTTTTTGTTGTCTCCTGAACAATTTCCGGCCCAATCACAGCACCTTCGCCAGATTCGTACCAACTTAAAGGCGTTCTACACCTCCGACCATACAAAGCTTCAAACGGAGCCATACCAATACTCGAGTGAAAACTATTATTATAAGTAAATTCGATCAAGGGTAGATAACTATCCCAAGCACCGCCCTTTTCCAACACACAAGCACGCAACAAATCTTCTAGTGATTGAATAGTTCTTTCTGTCTGTCCATCCGTCTGTGGATGATAAGCAGAACTCAATCTCAGCTTAGTACCCAAGGCATTCTGCAAACCTTCCCAGAATCTGGATGTAAACCTTGGATCTCTATCTGACACGATACTCGAAGGAATACCATGTAAACTCACTATCTTTTCAATATACAATTGAGCCAGCTTCTCCATTGGGTAATCCATTCTCATTGGTATAAAGTGAGCAGACTTTGTCAACCTGTCCACAATAACCCAAATAGCTTCACAATTCTTCACCGTCCTCGGCAAACCTGAAACAAAATCCATAGATATACTATCCCACTTCCATTCCGGAATAAATAACGGTTGCATTGCTCCATACGGTTTCTGATGCTCACTCTTCGACTTCTGGCAAGTCAAACAAGCATATACAAATTCAGCTATTTCCTTTTTCATTCCAGGCCACCAAAACAGCTTCTTTAGGTCATGGTACATCTTGGTAGCACCAGGATGAATACTCAATCCGCTACGATGTCCTTCTTTAAGAATACTCTTCCTCAATTCGGCAATGTCAGGAACACAAACACGATTACCAAACCTCATTATACCATTCTCGTCGATTCTGAATTCACCTCCTTTATCTTGGTTAATCAGAGTGAACTTATCAACCAACTCTACATCAGTCTTCTGACCCTCTCGGATTTCCTCAAGAATACCACTAGTCAGCTTCAGCATACCCAATTTAACACTGGTAGGAGTGTCTTCACATACTAAACTCAAATCTCGGAATTGCTCAATTAAATCCAATTCTCTCACCATAAGCATAGACATATGCAGGGACTTCCTACTCAATGCATCGGCAACAACATTTGCTTTACCCGGATGATAATTCAGTTCAAAATCATAATCCTTGAGAAATTCTAACCACCTTCTTTGTCTCATATTCAGCTCTTTTTGGTCAAAGAGATACTTCAAACTCTTATGATCACTAAATACTTCAAACCTTGAACCATATAGGTAATGCCTCCACAATTTCAACACAAATACCACTGCTGCCAACTCTAAGTCATGAGTCGGATAGTTTCTCTCATGCACTTTGAGTTGTCTCGACGCATAAGCGACTACCTGTTGATTCTGCATTAGTACACCTCCTAATCCCGACAACCAAGCATCACAATAAACAACAAAAGATTCCGCCGGATTCGGCAAAATCAAGATCGGCGCACTAGTCAACCTCTTCTTCAACTCTTGGAATCCTTCTTCACATTTCGAATCCCAGACGAAAGCTTGACCCTTCCTAGTCAACTTAGTTAACGGCAACGCTAACTTTGAAAAACCTTCAATAGTTCCATTACCACTCTAAGATGATCCGGATGCTCTTCTTCATTCTTAGAATATATTAAAATATCATAAATAAATACTACTACGAACTGATCCAGATAAGGATGGAAGATCCTATTCATATACTCCATGAAAACCCCCGGCGCATTGGTTACTCCAAATGGCATCACTGTATATTCGTAATGACCATACCTCGTTCTAAATGCCATTTTCTGAATATCGTCTGTCTTCACCCGAATTTGATGATATCCCGACCTCAAGTCAATTTTGCTGAACACACACGCTCCAACCAGTTGATCCATCAAATCATCAATCCTCGGCAAGGGATACCGATTCTTGATAGTAACCTTATTCAGTTGTCTGTAATCCACACACAACCTCATTGAACCTTCTTTCTTCTTCACTAGTAACACCGGTGCACCGCACGGTGAGACACTAGGACGAATAAATTTCTTCTCAAGTAACTCTTCCAATTGACTCTTCAACTCAGTCAATTCCGATGCCGACATACGATAAGGTGCCATCGACACAGGACTAGTTCCAGGAATTAATTCAATAGCAAAATCCACCTCCCTCTCTGGCGGTAATTCTCTTACATCTTCTGGGAAAACTTCCGGAAATTCACATACTACCGGTAAGTCACTACTCACCGCTTTCTTTTTCACTTCCATGGACGCAATCAACATAAACACGGCAGCCCCGTCCTTCATTGCTTTATCCACTTGTCTAGCCGTCATCTCTAAGTCCTCAACAATGACATCTTCAGGAAAAATAACCGTTTTCGTGAAACAGTTGATATGAATCCGGTTAAATTGCAACCAATTCATGCCCAGGATAACGTCCAGTTGTTCCAACGGAAGGCATACTAAGTCCATTCCGAATCCTCTACCAAAAATATCAATTGGACAGTTCAAACAAGCAAGCGAAGTAGTCACTGAACCCGACGCAGGAGTGTCAATGATCATACTTCCATTAATATCAGATATTTCCAAATTCAGGCGTTTAGCACAATCCAATGAAATAAACGAGTGAGTTGCTCCGGTATCTATTATTGCAATTAAAGGAGTGCCATGGATAAAACACGTACCTTTAATCAACCGATCCTCTGGAGTAGTCTCTGAACCAGATAAGGCGAACACCTTACCACCAGCTTGATTCTTCCTCGGCTTAGGACACTTAGGACTAATATGACCTTCTTCCCCGTAGTTGAAACAAGTTACAGTGTTCCCTTTGCACTCAATAGCAATGTGACCTGCCTTTCCACATCTATATCACTTCTTTTCCTCACTTTTGCACTCGTGAATGCGATGTCCAGGTTCTCCACACTTGAAGCACTTAATAGGGGCACTAGAGTCTCCCCCACTAGGCTTCTTCCAGCCTCCAGCTTTCTGGTTACCCTTACCATATGGCTTACCACGATCCATATGCTTTTTCCCTTTCCTGTCGACTAACTCGCGAGAGTGTGACGACTTCAGTTTAATATTGTCCTCTTCAAAGATTCGGCTGCAGTCAACCAAATCGACAAACCTGCGAATCCTCTGGTATCTAATACCCTGTTTAATCTCATCACGGAGACCATTTTCGAACTTAACACACTTCGAGAATTCACTAGCCTCATCATTATTGTAGTGGACATAATACTTGGTCAGCTCAACAAACTTGGACGCATACTCCGTGTAATACGGTGAACTGACTTTTTATCGATCGAAATGTCGCGGTAAGCAAGAGTCGCCACCGACTTTTATTTTATCCAAATTTATTCGGAAAGGCAAAAAGAAACAGAAAAAAACCTTTTTTAAAGAAAATCTGAGTTCGGGGGGTAATTTATGCAAAGGGAAGGTGTAAGGCACCCTTTGCATCCATGGTTTTCCATGGGCTCTTAATTGCTTTGCTTGCTCGTTTGTTTAGAAAATGTAGATGAAAGAAAAAAAAGTGGACTTTAGCTCGTGAATGAGCGTAGCCCTTTTGAAAAATTATGAGAAAGAATATAATGAAAGTTTGAGCATTGCAAGGCAATTAGGGGCAATTACCTTAAACTCAGATGATAGGTCTCTTTTTAGCCTTTCAGAATGAAAGGGTCTATCCTTGCCATAAGAGGGCAGGAAGCCTTTCGTTTGGAGGTTGAAGGGTCGTCGAGATATCCTTTGCCCAAAGACTGACCCATGCCATAGAGGGGCAGGTAGTCTAAGGCAAGGATCAGAATAAGCCATTTCGTAGGCAGCCAGAAGATACCTCAGCCTTTTTCCGTAGGCAACATCCGAGGGTCGAGGTCATGTTAGTGTATCGAAGGCAGCATCATTTTTAGGGTCTCATAACCTTTATTCGAGGCAACATGGCTGAGGTATCTTCGAATTCGAGGGACATGGCTTATTCTGCAAAAACACAAAGGCAACAGGCAACAAGGCAGCAGAGAGGTTACCCAAAGGGTGCGTGTGTGCAACAATCACGTGATTATATTCAAATATTTATCTTTTAATTAGTTATTCTAATTCAATTAACGAGTTGCACTCCCTAAATTATTAACCACGCAGTTATAAAGTAATAAAGGGGAAGGGGACAATGAAACCAGCGGATCCCCAATGGGGTTTGACACAAGTAATAATAATAAAAGGCATAGAATAAAATGAGGTTTAGGGTTACCAATGACGTGGCTTTGGCAATTGATAAACCTGAAAAGGAGGAAGAACAAGAAGGCAAAGTACAGTGAGTGCATTATCGGTTCGAAGGCAAAATAACTAAACCTAAAATAAAGGATAAATATTGTAAGGCTAAATAAATAAATAAAGAAGAATAGATACTTAGCTTTGCATTTGATCTGATATGGTTAGTAGGCGCTTTTAGGGTTGACCCTGAAAGGCAAGGCAGAAAAGGGATGAAGGCGAAACAAACCCTAATTTTAAAAATAAACCAAATAGAATTTAAATTAAACTGAATAGAACACTTAACTTCGCGTTTTGGGATAGGCGCGTATTCGGAAGGCATTTGAAAAGACAATCCTGAAAAGAATACACAAAAACAATATTTTTAGTGTATGGCATGATCATTGTGAACCCTAATCAGGGTACGAATTGAACAAAATAGCGCAAACGATTTAATTAATTATTGGTCTCGTGACCTAATTAATTAAATCGGGAAGAAAAAATAAAATCAGGCCCATAGGTAGTTTTCATTGAAATTTTGAATAAAAATAAAATGTATGAATTTGTGAATAAATATAAGTAATTAAATATAATCTATTTAAAATAAATAAATAAAATAAATAAATTATCAATTGTATATAAAAAGATTTTTGAAAACAAATATAATAATTATTTATAAATAGAGGAAGAAAAACAAATAAAAATAGTATATATGTTAATATATAAGTAAAATAGATTATGCAATTAAAAATAAAAAAATTAAAGAATTCTTAGCTTATGATCGTGTGTGGTAAGTGGCTGAAGGAGTATGGTACACTCGCATGTTTGGAGACGCTGGATCTGCGAGGTGCTTGATCTGACGTCTGAGATTGGAGAGCCTATGGTAATCTTGCTTTGATGAATTGCATTGGATCTGCAGAGAAATTAGAACAAGAAAATAGGCAAAAAATACACACGACACTGGGATCGAACCCAGGTCGTCTTGGTCACTAGCAAGCGCTCTTACCACCACACCAAGATCAAGCCGCTGTTAAGGACTTCGTTTCGCATCGTTAAATAAGAAAACAAGCTAGCAAATTTAAATCAAAACGAGACGCGCCCAGGAGTTGTCTTCCTCGTTTGGGTTTTTCTGTTACATGGGGAAGGACCTTTACCCACGGTTTTATACCGTGGCCATGTGTATGGGAACTCCAAACCTGCAAATCACTTCCAAAAAATACCGAATAATAGCCCAGATTATATAAACAGAGCCTTACGGATTGATTAGACTCGTTAATTCACCCTGAAATTGTCTCTAACCCAAAAACCCCTTTTTAAAGGTCACAAACCCTAACAATGGTGGCTATCGATTTATGCACCAAACCTTACAATTAACAATTCAGAATTACTCCACACAAACATATGAACACATGGGTATGCTTAAATGTCATTTATATTGCGTGAATTGACAGAGGTAAGTTTGAGAAAATTGTGCAAACCGTGATGCTATTGGCCGCGAATTCGAACGCGTTGGTGATGGATGATGGCCTGGAAAGCTTCAGGAGACACAGGAGAATGTATTGCAAGGCTCGAAACACTTTTAATTTTCCCCCAACCTTTGAAACCGGATTGAATTCTTATGGAAAAAAAGCTTTGTTCTTGGCTGCAAAAACCTTGCCCAATTCCTTTTTTCACGATTTGGTTCTGTTGTGAATATATAGATGAAGGTTTTAGGTCACCAAAATTGTAAAAAATCCAATTGAATCTTTATCTTTGATATTTGGAAATTTGATTGAAGTTTGATTGTGGATTTTGATACTTTCTTTCTAATTATAGCCAAGATTGTTTCAATCACTCCAATTCTATTTTTTGCACAAATTTTAGACAATATTATTTATTGAATTAATTAGAAAATATAATTAAATCAATTTTTTTTTAAATTTCTTTGATTTATTTGATTTAAATTGTATTTTAATGAATATAAATCCAATAAAAAATCAAATAATGATCAAAATTCGTGGCAAAGAGATTTTTGGGCTTTTGGATACTTGTCATAGAGATAGTGTGAAATGTATTGAGGCATATGAGATGCTTTGGAGCCATTGATTCTGTGATTTTCCTTTGAGCAGAACAAACCCTAGTTTCTGAGCCTAGTTTAGGGGAGTGTGTCTTTGGAGCTTTGTGTATTGATTTGAATTTGAATAGGAGAAAATGTATGGGCAAATTTTGGGGTATGACAGCTGCCCCTGTTCAATTATCTTAAACCTGAAGATGTAGAGTGGTTTGTATGCCAGTCGGTATCTGAAGGTGGAAGGTGATTGAACACTAGAATACCAAGAAATTTGCCCTAGCTGAAGTAGGGATTTTTGTCAGAGATGGGCTTGGAGATGCCATCCAGATTCTTGGGATTTGATTGTGATGGGTTTGAAGATGCCATTTGTCTCGATAAGTTTTGAAAGTCAGAATGAATCATACGTTAGATTATATCTGAACTTGAAGTGTTGAGAAGTGGTTGTTAAATGTTAATCGTGTCATTTCTGTAGTAACAGGATTTAGACTTTGACAGTTGATCGCATCTACCTCGTTTGTGATGATAGATTTAGATCTTGTAAATAGAATACCATAACGGGTCATACATTAGACCATATATGATAGAGGACGTCAGAACGAGTCATGCTTTAAACCATATCTGCAGGAGAATATTAGATCGTATTTGTTGGAGGGTGTCAGAACGAGTCATGCATTAGACCATATCTGATGAAGGATGTCAGAACGAGTTATTCATTAAACCATATCTGAAGGATAATGCCAGAACGAGTCATACATTTAACCATATCTGACTGAGAATACCGGAACGGGTCATACATTAGACCATATCTGATGAAGGATGTCAGAACGAGTTATTCATTAAACCATATCTGAAGGATAATGCCAGAACGAGTCATACATTTAACCATATCTGACTGAGAATACCGGAACGGGTCATACATTAGACCATATCTGATGAAGGATGTCAGAACGAGTTATTCATTAAACCATATCTGAAGGATAATGCCAGAACGAGTCATACATTTAACCATATCTGACTGAGAATACCGGAACGGGTCGTACATTAGACCATATCCGATTAAGAATACCGGAACGGGTCGCATATTAGACCATATCTGATTAAGAATACCGGAACGGGTCATATATTAGACCATATCTGATGGATAATGCCAGAACGAGTCATACATTTAGACCATATCTGACTAAAAATACCGGAACGGGTCGTATATTAGACCATATCTGATTAAGAATACCGGAACGGGTCGTATATTAGACCATATCTGACTAAAAATATCGGAACGGGTCGTATATTAGACCATATCTGATTAAGAATACCGGAACGGGTCGTATATTAGACCATATCTGATAGAGAATGTTTGTTTGATGAGTTATTTGACGAAGTTTTGGAATGTAAAAAGGCTTGTCAGAATGAATCTCCAGCTCGATTATATCTGAGAGGAATGATTGTCGAGGCGGAACCTGAAAACAAAGTATGCAATGTCATGATGCATGTAATGAATGAGATGGGATTCTCAAAATAAATGAGAAACTTGCATGAAGTGATGTATGCAATGTATGAATATGTTTATGACATATGATATGCGAATATGATTTATGTTGTCCTGATTGAGAAAATAAATCTCTATATCCTTGTGATTTTATTGTCGGATCTTGTCTTGAAGATGCTCAGCTGGTGATTTATGGTTTCTGCTTGGGGATGATTAGTAGTTTGATGTACCCTGATTGTAGAGATAAACCATGTTGGAGAAGAGCAACATATTGGATGACCGGTAATGCGGAAGATGTAAACTCTGTTGGGGAGCTATGTCTTTGTCAGGACGAGTATGTTTGAAGATATCTTCTTGAGGATTGCTCTGTGGGGATATGATTTTGTAAAATCGGAATTGCGGGAAGGCATGGATGCCTTGAATATTTCCTCCAGTATTATAGCAACTACCATCCCTGGATTTGATTAGGACACGTCACTGAGTATTGATCAAGATGTCGAACTGGACTTGCATAGATTTGCCCCTGCTAGTAGGAACTTTGGGAAGATTCGCCTTGCGAGGACTTTATGAGATGTGCACTATGGGCGACATGCCCCTAGTAATCGTATGATGCCCCTGACTGATCGGGAAGTAGCTTCGGGTCCACTTGGGTGTATGCCCTTGACTGTTTAGAATTTGAGAGATTCTTCGATTCTTGACTTGATTGCCCCAGATTGATTGGATAAACTGCGTCATGCCCCTTGTATATGTAGGATACATTGCTTCTTTGGAGTAATCTTTGTTGGTTGGAATAACTTTGAGTCATTAGTCATACCCTGTGCTAGTTCTTTCTGATGCTAACTTTTGAAATTATGTAGCAGAATATGTTTAATAATTAGTTCATGAGATGCAATGCATATGTCTGTCTTGAGTTTGTTGAAAAACATTAAAATTGGATATGTAAAAGCATGATGTTTATAAAAACGTGATGTTTGTAAAAAAACGAAGTGTCAACTCAGCATTTGTGGTAAACCTTAAGGAGTCAGGATACCTTTTTTGTGACAGTATGCTTTCGAACTAACCATGCTTCAGTTAGGACTTTTAAGGGTTGTAACGTGGCTTGGTTCACGGTTTAAGAAACGAAGGATAAAGGCTCAAAAATTGATTGTACCCACCCCTCTTCGTGATGATCTTCGATCCTAAGCTCAGTTAATTCAACTTGTGCATTCAGGTTCCAAGAGACTTTTGGATTCGCACCTTTGATAATGATGATGGTTCACAAGCAAGGAACGCTTTTGAGATGGCAGTCGCTTCTTCCTTTGGTAGTCACAACATTGTGTTGTATATTGACTTCTCTTTTTTCATCTTTTTGATATCCCTAACTTTTGCCTGAACTGTTTATTTCTGAGATTACAGTCAGCGGGAAGCCTTGATTTTGCCTAAGTCGTCTTTTGATTTTTGACTTAGCAGGCTTTTCTTTGTATTTATATTTTTCATTTTTTCTTTTGAAGATATTGACTGTCTTGTTTAATGATTGACGAACCATCATTGTCTTTTGATTGTCATCTCTAACACTTCTTTGATGTGTGCGGATGAACGCTTGTGATTGAAGCCTTTATCGAAAGGTGTACTGAATGATTCTCTTAAAATAGAATGCACAACCAAATTAACTGAGAACTACCCTGCCCCAGGTTATAATCAATGGTTTTAATTAGTACAAGGAAGAAACTTCTACTTCTTAGGCTCAAAGGGGTTGACGAGGGATTAACATCCTTATATCTCCGCTGTTTAGGAATTGAAACAATGCCTGTACATCGTCAGCATAGTCCGCTCAAAAGCATACTGTATGAGGTTGCGGTATCGTTTTCGTCATCCTCCCTCAAAAGGCATACAACTTTTAGTAGGAGTCGAGTATCACAAAACATATGCAAAGTAAAGACATAATTTAAAAAGAGTGATAGCGAGATAAATTACTCAAGATAAACATATGCAATGCACTGATGATGATTATTAAAACAAATAATGTCTATCATAAGTCAAATGTTTAAACAAACAGAAAAAGGAATTGCAAATGAAAGTAAAACTAATGATCTTAAAGTCCACCCTTCTAGCCATCCACAGTATTAGCATTCTTGTTGTGATTAGTCATGGTTGCAGGAGAGTCGAACTCAATTTCTCCAGCGTCAATCATATCCTGGATTTTGTTCTTCAGCGGCCAACAATCATTAGTGTCATGTCCAATGCTGTCGGAGTGATAAGCGCACCTTGCATTAGGGTTATATTGGTGAGACGCGGTATTAGGCTTCAGAGGAGGATCCTTTAAAGTAATCAACCCTGCTTTCAGCAACTGTGGTAACGCTTCAGCCAAAGTTATGTTGATCTTTGTGAATTGTCTTTTAGATGCGCCTTGTTTACGCTGGTTGCCCTTTTGTCGTACCAGCACTTGATTAGAGGCTAGGATTGATCCCACAGTATTGGATTCGTTCCTCTCATTGTGCACTTTCTTTGCGGTATTAGAATATGTAGCCACTTGAATTTTACCGCTTCGGATGCCGCTTTCAACCCGTTCCCCAGTCAGTATAAGCTCGGTGAATCCAGATGATGAACTTCCCAACAAATGACTATAGAAAGGGCCAGTCAGTGTATTCATGAACGTATCTACCAACTCTCTGTCAGTCAAGGAAGGTTTGACTCTTCCAGCTAGATCTCTCCATTTCTGAGCATACTCCTTGAAACTTTCCTTAGGTCCCATGGACATGCTTTGTAGTTGCATGCGAGTTGGTGCGAGATCAGAATTATATTGGTATTGCTTATAGAAAGCAACAACCAAATCTTCCCAAGTACGGATGTTGGTACTTTCCAGTTGATAGTACCATTCGAGTTGAGTTCCAGATAAACTCTCTTGGAAGAAATGGATCCAGAGCCTCTTATCAGCAGTGTGGGGCTGAATCTTTCTTACATAAGACCTCAAGTGCATCTTTGGACAAGAGACTCCATCATACTTAGCAAAGGCGGGAGTTTTGAATTTTGGAGGAATAACGACCCCAGGAACGAGTCCAAGCTCTTCAAAATCCAGCCCAGGTACCTTCTGAATTTCCACGCTTCTCAGACGCTCTTCTAACATCTTGTATTTGTCATCAGGATGTTCATCCTCATGGTGATAGTCCTCTTCTTCTTCAGAGGGTTTGGCAGAATCATGGTTACTTTTTGCATCACTTTTGATACTAGCATCATCATCTTGCTCATCCTCATCACTGTCTTCAGAGGGTTCAGCATCCCTGAGTTGCAAGATCGGTCTAAGCTTTTTCCCCAGAGTCTTCTTACCCTTCTTCTTCTTCTTGGTCAGGAGTGCTTTCAGTTCATCTTGCCCCTTGGACAGGTTCAGGATCAGATCTTGAAACTGGGCGTTCTGAGCTTGAAGGTCTTTGACTGATTGCTCGAGATTCATGATGCTGAAATAAACAGCGAGGTGGTAAGAAACCTGTGGTGGAAACCTGTGATGCAATGTTATGAATGCAGATGCAACACTTCCAAGGATCTTTGGAAATTTAGTTAGCAACATTGGAACATGATTCGATCGCTTCTTCGTTTGAAGAACTCTGATTTTTTTGGATGTTCTTCTATGGGAACCAAGCTCACCATATCCAGTGGGTCATCGCCTCTGATTCGGGATACTTCGAATTTGAAGGTATATGGCTAGAGGAAAATAAATCCTCTTGCCCCTTGATAGGTATCGAGTCTCTGGATTGGAAGGTACGTGGCCAGAGGAAAATAAATCCTCTTGCCCTAGATGGGAATTCAGTCTTTGATAAGAGCACCTGAAATTGTGCGCCCTAAATTCCTAAGATCCTTGAAAGGGTTAGTTGATCATCTTATGCTTATGATGTCATGATGTCATGATGTTATGCAAATGCAGTTCATTAGTCATGGTGTGAGATAGTAAGGACAAACAAGTCCTTTCAATAAAACCTGCGAGGAAATGAAGGTTAGTAGTAAACACGAACAAGTCACACGAGTCACACAATTTTTGGCTTAAGGCTTGCATGGAGTCTGATCGGGTGTCCTTCCCAAGGGTATTTCTATGAATAAGGAGATTTCAGCAACGGGTTCTACCAAGTGACTCAAAATTGTCAGCCCCCTCTAAAGCACCCTCGAACATGGTACATGCATACCACGCAATGATACTTTAGGAAGAAACCTATCTGAGCTGTAGTATCGGGTAGCGACCATAACTTGGCATGCACCAAGAATAGCCCCCCCACTACGTTCCTAAAAGTTAAGATGGGTTAAGGGTTACTAAAGGTCCTTGAGCTCCGACGCACCCAAAGATACATGCATAAACCTCTCTCATGCAAAAGAGGTACACAATAACCAGTGGAGGCCTAACTCAAGTGTGAACTTCATTTTGACCAACCCCAAGCATGCACAAGGGGGGTCTCCATGACTATGCCACTCCTAAACTTAGGTGTTCTTGAATCCGGGAATAGGATTCGTCCTTCAATTTTCCCAAAACGCCCCTGAAAAATAAAACAAACAAAGCAAACAATAGAAAACAATTATGTGATTCCTAAACTTTTAAGGTAACCCCTCTTTTATCGAAATTTATCCCCAGCAGAGTCGCCAGTTCTGTAATACGGTGAACTGACTTTTTATCGATCGAAATGTCGCGGTAAGCAAGAGTCGCCACCGACTTTTATTTTATCCAAATTTATTCGGAAAGGCAAAAAGAAACAGAAAAAAACCTTTTTTAAAGAAAATCTGAGTTCGGGGGGTAATTTATGCAAAGGGAAGGTGTAAGGCACCCTTTGCATCCATGGTTTTCCATGGGCTCTTAATTGCTTTGCTTGCTCGTTTGTTTAGAAAATGTAGATGAAAGAAAAAAAAGTGGACTTTAGCTCGTGAATGAGCGTAGCCCTTTTGAAAAATTATGAGAAAGAATATAATGAAAGTTTGAGCATTGCAAGGCAATTAGGGGCAATTACCTTAAACTCAGATGATAGGTCTCTTTTTAGCCTTTCAGAATGAAAGGGTCTATCCTTGCCATAAGAGGGCAGGAAGCCTTTCGTTTGGAGGTTGAAGGGTCGTCGAGATATCCTTTGCCCAAAGACTGACCCATGCCATAGAGGGGCAGGTAGTCTAAGGCAAGGATCAGAATAAGCCATTTCGTAGGCAGCCAGAAGATACCTCAGCCTTTTTCCGTAGGCAACATCCGAGGGTCGAGGTCATGTTAGTGTATCGAAGGCAGCATCATTTTTAGGGTCTCATAACCTTTATTCGAGGCAACATGGCTGAGGTATCTTCGAATTCGAGGGACATGGCTTATTCTGCAAAAACACAAAGGCAACAGGCAACAAGGCAGCAGAGAGGTTACCCAAAGGGTGCGTGTGTGCAACAATCACGTGATTATATTCAAATATTTATCTTTTAATTAGTTATTCTAATTCAATTAACGAGTTGCACTCCCTAAATTATTAACCACGCAGTTATAAAGTAATAAAGGGGAAGGGGACAATGAAACCAGCGGATCCCCAATGGGGTTTGACACAAGTAATAATAATAAAAGGCATAGAATAAAATGAGGTTTAGGGTTACCAATGACGTGGCTTTGGCAATTGATAAACCTGAAAAGGAGGAAGAACAAGAAGGCAAAGTACAGTGAGTGCATTATCGGTTCGAAGGCAAAATAACTAAACCTAAAATAAAGGATAAATATTGTAAGGCTAAATAAATAAATAAAGAAGAATAGATACTTAGCTTTGCATTTGATCTGATATGGTTAGTAGGCGCTTTTAGGGTTGACCCTGAAAGGCAAGGCAGAAAAGGGATGAAGGCGAAACAAACCCTAATTTTAAAAATAAACCAAATAGAATTTAAATTAAACTGAATAGAACACTTAACTTCGCGTTTTGGGATAGGCGCGTATTCGGAAGGCATTTGAAAAGACAATCCTGAAAAGAATACACAAAAACAATATTTTTAGTGTATGGCATGATCATTGTGAACCCTAATCAGGGTACGAATTGAACAAAATAGCGCAAACGATTTAATTAATTATTGGTCTCGTGACCTAATTAATTAAATCGGGAAGAAAAAATAAAATCAGGCCCATAGGTAGTTTTCATTGAAATTTTGAATAAAAATAAAATGTATGAATTTGTGAATAAATATAAGTAATTAAATATAATCTATTTAAAATAAATAAATAAAATAAATAAATTATCAATTGTATATAAAAAGATTTTTGAAAACAAATATAATAATTATTTATAAATAGAGGAAGAAAAACAAATAAAAATAGTATATATGTTAATATATAAGTAAAATAGATTATGCAATTAAAAATAAAAAAATTAAAGAATTCTTAGCTTATGATCGTGTGTGGTAAGTGGCTGAAGGAGTATGGTACACTCGCATGTTTGGAGACGCTGGATCTGCGAGGTGCTTGATCTGACGTCTGAGATTGGAGAGCCTATGGTAATCTTGCTTTGATGAATTGCATTGGATCTGCAGAGAAATTAGAACAAGAAAATAGGCAAAAAATACACACGACACTGGGATCGAACCCAGGTCGTCTTGGTCACTAGCAAGCGCTCTTACCACCACACCAAGATCAAGCCGCTGTTAAGGACTTCGTTTCGCATCGTTAAATAAGAAAACAAGCTAGCAAATTTAAATCAAAACGAGACGCGCCCAGGAGTTGTCTTCCTCGTTTGGGTTTTTCTGTTACATGGGGAAGGACCTTTACCCACGGTTTTATACCGTGGCCATGTGTATGGGAACTCCAAACCTGCAAATCACTTCCAAAAAATACCGAATAATAGCCCAGATTATATAAACAGAGCCTTACGGATTGATTAGACTCGTTAATTCACCCTGAAATTGTCTCTAACCCAAAAACCCCTTTTTAAAGGTCACAAACCCTAACAATGGTGGCTATCGATTTATGCACCAAACCTTACAATTAACAATTCAGAATTACTCCACACAAACATATGAACACATGGGTATGCTTAAATGTCATTTATATTGCGTGAATTGACAGAGGTAAGTTTGAGAAAATTGTGCAAACCGTGATGCTATTGGCCGCGAATTCGAACGCGTTGGTGATGGATGATGGCCTGGAAAGCTTCAGGAGACACAGGAGAATGTATTGCAAGGCTCGAAACACTTTTAATTTTCCCCCAACCTTTGAAACCGGATTGAATTCTTATGGAAAAAAAGCTTTGTTCTTGGCTGCAAAAACCTTGCCCAATTCCTTTTTTCACGATTTGGTTCTGTTGTGAATATATAGATGAAGGTTTTAGGTCACCAAAATTGTAAAAAATCCAATTGAATCTTTATCTTTGATATTTGGAAATTTGATTGAAGTTTGATTGTGGATTTTGATACTTTCTTTCTAATTATAGCCAAGATTGTTTCAATCACTCCAATTCTATTTTTTGCACAAATTTTAGACAATATTATTTATTGAATTAATTAGAAAATATAATTAAATCAATTTTTTTTTAAATTTCTTTGATTTATTTGATTTAAATTGTATTTTAATGAATATAAATCCAATAAAAAATCAAATAATGATCAAAATTCGTGGCAAAGAGATTTTTGGGCTTTTGGATACTTGTCATAGAGATAGTGTGAAATGTATTGAGGCATATGAGATGCTTTGGAGCCATTGATTCTGTGATTTTCCTTTGAGCAGAACAAACCCTAGTTTCTGAGCCTAGTTTAGGGGAGTGTGTCTTTGGAGCTTTGTGTATTGATTTGAATTTGAATAGGAGAAAATGTATGGGCAAATTTTGGGGTATGACACTCCGGCACGGTCATGTTACCTTGTGTCAGCTCCAAAAATTCAATCTCCTTCCTGCCTCTAACATCCTCAGGAAAGTACCTCTGCAAGAATTCTCTCTTGAACACAGCCCAAGTGATTGCAACACCTGCAACTTGCAGTTCGTCCCTACTAGCCATCCACCAATCATCAGCTTCTTCAGACAGCATGTGAGTCCCATATCTCACCTTCAGATTTTCGTCACAATCAATCACCCGGAAGATCCTTTCAATTTCCTTTAGCCACTTCTGGGCGCCTTCGGGATCGTGAGTGCCTTTGAACAACGGAGGGTTGTTCCTCTGAAAACTGTTCAGCTGCCTGTCAGCACCAATTCCAGCTCCATTGGCATTCCCTCCTAACACACCAGCAATCATACCGAGAGCCTCAGCAATCGCATCGTCGTTTCTTCCTCCTCTTCCGGCCATTGTTATGCTAAATATCAAACAATATTTATTAGAACAAGAAGTATCGACAGTGTCAATCTTACACTAATCGCATACGAGGGGTCAACCGACACTAAGACTCTGACTCAAACGACCGACTATGCTCTGATACCACTATTGTAACACCCTTCTAATACCCCGCATAAATAATAAACAATAATCAGAGTAAACATGAAAAGGGCATTACAACTTCCAAATAATTAAACAATAATACTCATGTCATGCCATAAAAGAGAACGTCAACCAAATTTATTCAGATCATCATGTTTAACACAGCGGAATTATCTTTAACATCTGAATAACAAACAACCAAGTCATAGACTTAAACACCAACATAGGAAATCCACCCAAAAAAGAAAGAGTTTAACAAATCAACTCTAAACGACGCCCCCAGTGTTACACGACCAGAGCATGACACGGACCCAACTGACTCTAACGAACTACTTGACGAGCTAATCCTCACCAAGTACGAGAGCTACTCCTCAATCTGAAAAATAACAACAGTAAGGGTGAGTCTCATTCACATTTAACTAATGTTATAAGATATAGATAATAAAATATCATTTCACATGCCATTCACCCAATCACAATTATGATCAGATTCAAACCATACAATCAGTAAGCAAACAACCAAATTAACACGTATTATAACATTGGACAATCTTCCATTCATGTTATAATAGCAAAACAGCCTAATGCAATGCAACTACATGCATGTGGTACCAAAATCTGGGATAACCCAACTCACCGACCCACCATCGTCAAGGATACGGTAACACCCACTCACTAATTCCACACAATGGGAATTAGCTACCACTGATCCACCATCGTCAAGGACCAGCCACATAATGATTATGAATGCATGCATCAACCATAACATGCTCATCACCCACATAAATCGATCAATGTCATAATCATCAATAAAACACATATTTCATACCAACAATACATGTATAATAAACACCAGTTATAACCACAACATCATACAGGTAAGACATTCATTAGTGTACCTATAAGCATATCCCACCACAACGAATAAGATCGGTGTTTTAAAAATAATTCAAGCCACAACTCAAAACACCATTTGATTATATAAATTATTTGATTAGCTTCACTGTACTCGAAACGGCACCAAAATCCGGTTTACGGTTTAAAAGTTACACATTTTTAAACTTTTCAAAACGGCCTATCGCCAACAGCACGCGGCGCCACACACAGTTCGCGGCGCGGAACGAATAGGAACTACGCCTTCGCAGCGCAAACAAGGGTTCGCGGCACGGAACGAATAGGAACTACGCCTTCGCGGCGCAACCAAAGGTTCGCGGCGCGTACTGAACACAACACGACTTCCTGGCTTTCTGCCAAGCAGTTCGCGGCGCCAACTCCTGGACGCGGCGCGAACTGGCGATTTCCAGAACTCCGAATCGCAGAAAAACAGCCTGCGATTTTGCCCTTCCTTCACCAATTCATTACCAAACCAATCCCATTCCAACCAGATTTGCATACAGTGAAACAAACACATATTATAACACATTTATAATACATTCAACCATCCAATTAACACCGTACATGGTCAATACAATCATTATGCATCAATCCTCCCAAAACCTAACACTTCTATAACCTAAGCACAACCCAGTTGATACGAATAACACGATCAAATTCTATCATACTACCTATAATCCCATAATAGAAGATAAACGGAAGAGTCCCCCCTTACCTGAAGGTTGATTCTTCGCTCTTCCTCGTGTCGCACTTCTCCGCTCCTCTTCTCTTTTCACGTTCAGACTCTTCTCTTCTCCTTAGTTCTATTCCTCTTTCCCACAATTCCTCTATTTTGTGTAAAATAAAATAAAACTATTTTAACTAGTAATAGGGCCTACCAATACACCCCCCCTCTTTACTAAAAGCGACACTGGCCCATTAGTCTCATTATTCCCATTTTTCTCAGTTAACTCAAATAATTCTAATATTTAATCCAAAAATTAATTAAATTAAATAAAGAATTTTATGGGGTGTTACACATTTCCAAGAATGTGACAAGTACCACTTGTGCTTTTACGATCAGTTTTACATCCTGCATAATCCGCGTCAGAATAACCAATTAAATTGCAAACACTACCTTTAGGATACCATAAGCCAACGTTGGTCGTTCCTTTGAGATACTTCATGATCCTTTTAACCGCCATAAGATGTGATTCCTTTGGGTTTGCTTGAAAGCGAGCACAAAGACAAACACTAAACATTATGTCAGGACGGCTTGCCGTCAAATATAATAAAGAACCAATCATACCTCGATACTTAGTAATATCAATTGGAGTACCGGATTCATCTTGATCAACATATGTACCGGAGCCCATTGGAGTATTCATTGCTTTACAATTATCCATATCAAACTTCTTCAATAGTTCTTTACAATATTTGGATTGATTGATAAAGATTCCATCTTTGAGTTGCTTAATTTGTAGTCCAAGAAAGTAGTTCATCTTTCCCATCATAGACATCTCGAATTCTCCTTGCATCATCAATGAGAATTCCTCACACATTTCTTTGTTAGTCGATCCAAAAATGATATCATCAACATAGACTTGAACCAATAAAGTGTTACTCTTGATTTTCTTAATGAACAAAGTTTTATCAACCTTACCCTTTTCGAAACCCTTTTCACACAAAAAATTGCTAAGTCTATCATACCATGCTCTTGGTGCTTTCTTTAAGCCGTAAAGAGCCTTTCTCAACTTAAATACATGTGTAGGATTCTTGAAGTATTCAAATCCCGGGGGTTGTTTGACATAGACTTCTTCATTGATGTAGCCATTCAAGAATGCGCTCTTGACGTCCATTTGATAAAGCTGAAAATTTAATGAACATGCATAAGCAAGTAAAAGACGAATAGCTTCTAACCTTGCAACCAGAGCAAATGTTTCTTCAAAGTCAATTCCTTCTTCTTGATTGTAACCTTGGGCCACCAATCTTGCTTTGTTTCGAACAATTATACCATTTTCATCAAGTTTGTTCTTAAACACCCATCGAGTACCTATGATGTGTTTATTACCTGGTCTAGGAACAAGTTCCCAAACTTGATTTCTCTCGAATTGATTTAATTCTTCTTGCATTGCATTTATCCATTGATCGTCTCCTAAGGCTTCATCAACTTTGGAAGGTTCAATTTGAGAAACAAAAGCCATGTGTAAGCAAGCATCTTTGAGATTTAATCTTGTTGCAACTCCTTGGCTAATATCACCAATAACTTTATCAATAGGATGATCTCTATGAGTTCTCCATTCTTTTGGTAGATCATTGGTGTTTGATTCTTGTTGTACACTTTCTTGTTGAACATTTTCTTGTTGAACACTTTCTTGTTGAACTTCCAGTGCCTTCACAATTATATCATTTGAAAGTTCTTCCGGGGGTAAATCTAAAGGATCATCATCATCACAAACAACTATTTCCTCTTTGGAGGTGTTAGTCTCATCAAAAGATACATGCATGGATTCTTCAATAGTTAAAGTTCTTTTATTATAAATTCTATATGCTTTACTTGAAAGAGAATAACCAAGAAATATACCTTCGTCGGATTTCTCATCAAACTTACCAAGATTGTCTTTGTCATTGTTGAGAACAAAGCACTTGCATCCAAAAATGTGAAAGTGAGCAATGTTTGGCTTTCTTCCTTTGAAGAGTTCATATGGAGTCTTCTTTAAGATAGGTCTAATGATTACTCGATTTCCAACATAACATGCCGTACTAACCGCATCCGCCCAAAAGTATTTAGGAAGATTTGCATCACTAAGCATTGTTCTTGCAAGTTCCACTAGAAACCTCTTTTTCCTTTCAACTACTCCATTTTGTTGTGGAGTTCTTGGTGCTGAAAAATTATGAGAGATACCATGCTCTTCACAAAATTCTTCAAATGATGCATTTTGAAATTCTCCACCATGATCACTTCTTATGGATACAATCTTTAATGACTTCTCATTTTGGATTTGTTTTGCATACTTCTTAAAGGCTTTAAAAGCATCACTTTTCTGCACAAGAAATAAAGTCAAAGAATATCTAGAATAATCATCAACAATAACTAAAGCGTATACATTACCTCCGAAGCTTCTTGTCCTTAATGGACCAAATAAATCCATATGCAACAATTGAAGTGGTCTTGTTGTAGTCACCACATTCTTTGGTTTGAAAGATGATTTGGTTTGCTTTCCCTTTTGACATGCATCACATAATTTATCTTTGACAAACTTTATCTTAGGTAGGCCAATAACAAGATCATGTTTGGTTAATTTATTTAAATGATCCATATGAATATGGGCTGCTCTTTTATGCCATAACCATGATTCATTATTGTTTACCAAAAGACATTTTACTTTCAAAGATAAATCATTTAGAGAAATCATAAAAATGTTATTAATTCTTGTACCTTTGAGTTTTACCTCATTGGTGACTTCATCGATGATCAAGCATTCTTCCTTAGTGAATTTGATCTTGAAACCTTTGTCACAAAGTTGGCTAATGCTTAGAAGATTATGCTTTAGTCCTTCAACATAAAGGACATCTCCAATGGATGTGAAAGGTGGTGCACCAACTTTGCCTTTGCCAAAAATTCTTCCCTTATTGTTGTCTCCATAAGTGACAAAACCCTTGGCCTTTAACCTTAGATCTGAAAATTGGTTTAGGTCACCCGTCATATGCTTTGAACAACCACTGTCTAGATACCATAGGTTTGAAGTGGTCTTCAAGCATGCCTACAAAACAAATTAAGTTTTGTTAGGTACTCAAATGGCTTTGGGTCCATCATAGTTAGTTCCTTTCTTCACCCATACATAATGTCCACTAGGAACACTAAAGTTCCTTACATAACAAGCATTGGGTGTGTGACCAATAATACCACAATAAAAACAAGTAGGTTCAAAGTTACTTCTATATCTAGGAGGATAAGATTTCTTCTTAACAAAGTTCTTCCTTTTAGGATAATGTTGCATTACTTTAGGCTTGATCACTTTCTCTTGAATTGGTTGGTTACTAGCCTTGACAAAGATAGTCTTGTTGGATCTTGGTTTATCAAATTTAGAGAAACCAAGTCCGCTCCAATTTGCCCTTTTTCATATCTTTCTAAAACACGTTTTAATTGGACAATTTGGAAGGAAAATGATTCACAATTCTTGCATGCAACATTATCTTCTTGAACACTAATCATTTTTTCTTTGTCATCTTTATGTTCTACTTCAATTATCTAAACCTTCTCTTCTAAAGATGATATTATTTTCTTTTGAGATGAGATAGTTTTATAGAGAATTTTGCATTCTTTTAATAATTCATCTATTGCACCTTGTGCACCATTATCAAAAAGAGAATCATCATAACTAACCTCGCCTTCTTCATCGTCGGAGTGGTGTGATGCCATTAGTGCTAGGTTTGCACTTTCTTCACTATCGGAGTCCGATGAGGAACTTACTTCATTATCTTCCCATGCTATGTAGGCCTTTTTATTTTTGAACTCCTTTTTGCCTTTGAATCCATTCTTCTTCGAAAGCTTTGGACATTCTGGCTTTATGTGTCCTTGTTTCCCACATTCATAGCATGTAACTTCTTGTGATGAAGTGGATGCTTCTTTATCTTTATGCTTTGAGAATTTCTTTCTTTTGACATAGTTAGTATTATCAATATTATTTTTATTACCAAAAAATTTGCCTAACCTTTTTACAAGAAGCAAGAAATTTTCATCTTCATCTAATGCATCTTTCATTTTGCTTTCTTTTGAATCTACCTTTAATGCAATGCCTTTGGATTTCTTCTCTAAGTTCTCATGCTTTTCCAATCTTCCAAGTTCCGTCTCATATTCTTGAAGTTTTCCAAATAGTGTTGCGGAAGTAAATTTTGATAAATTTTTCTTTTCGGATATCGCCGTCACTTTTGGTTGCCACTCCCTTGTCAAAGATCTGAGTACTTTAAGATTAAGTTCTTCGGTAGTAAGAGTCTTACCAAGTGCCTTCAAGTGATTTGTCAAATGTACGAATCGTTTTTGCAAATCGAGAATAGTTTCTCCGGGCTTCATTCTAAACAGTTCGTACTCTTGGCTTAAAGTATTCAATCTTGATCTTTTAACTTCAGTGGTACCTTCATGAGTTTCTACAAGAGTATCCCATATTTCCTTTGATGTTGTACATGCCGATACTCGGAAAAATTCATCCATACTAAGAGCACCTTGAAGAAGATTGACCGCCTTTTTGTCAGCAAGAACCCTTTTTCTATCATTATAATCCCATGACGCTTTAGGTTTCTCCGATCCAACACCATTAACGACCGTTATAGGGACATGAGGACCTTGTAGGACAGCCTCCCAAACTTCTTCTCATTGTGCTTCTAGATGATCCTTCATTCGGATTTTCCAAAAGTCAAAATATTCACCACAAAACAATGGAGGCTTGTTGTTAGAACCACCATCTTTGAAAACCGGATTTTGATTTGCGGAAGCCATTCTGGATCTTTAGGAACAAGTTACCTATAACTTGCTCCGATGCCAAATGTAAGTATCAGATATGCCTAAAAGGGGGGGTGAATTAGGTTTTCAAAAATTAATCGGTTTTATGAGAAAGTCTTTACTGATTTTTTGGTTAAGTGTTTGAAGGCTTTTGATGGTTTTTATCTTTTTCTTGGTAATGGTGATGAAATCGGTAAAAGCGAAAAGATAAAGAACACAACGATATATACTAGTTCCCCTCACAATCCGAGAAACCTCCAGTCCCCTTTCAAACACGAAAGAGATTTCACTATAGTTAGAATTATTGTACAAGCCTATGCCTACTATCTAACCTATAGGGTGATCAAAGGTTCTTAACACCTTTAAAATCAATCAACACTAATGTGGATGAAGAACAATCCTCTTCAAACACACCACTTACTTCCAACAATCCTGGATAGTAAGGAAATAATTTTCTTTGAATTTTTACAAGAGATTTAGATGAAGTTTGTATAGCACTATCAATCTTGGATTGATCTTCTTCTTCAAATAAACAATTCTCAAAATGAATATAAGTGTTCACAATGTATGCATGAAACTTTGAATGAATTTCTCAATGAAAATGTGTATAGAAAGTTTCACTTGAAAGTAAGGATTTGATGAACACTTGGAAATATTGAAAAATGAAGATTTTATGAAAGTTATGAATTGTTAATGAAGAAGGTGATTAATGATTATGAAAGATGTAGTATTTATAATGTGTTAAACACCTCTTTGAATGGTTATTTTTCCATGAAGCAATGCAATGATTAAGTGGTATGAAAACAAATTCGTTTGAATGAAATCATGCAATGGAAAAACACACTGGTTCAGTAGGAACCGGTTCCTGCCTGGGACAACCCGGTTCCTGCTGAACGTTACAGCAGAAAAATTTGAATTTTGAACTGAGGAACCGGTTCCCACCTAGGGACAACCCGGTTCCTAGTAGTAAAACACAGAATGCTGAAAATGTAGAATGCTGGGAACCGGTTCCCCCATAGGGACAACCCGGTTCCTAAAACCTTTATTTTGGATTTTAACTTTGAAAGAGGTTTTAAATGAACTTTTGAAGGATGACACTTTATAGTATGTTTATGATATGCATGGAAATATATTTGTGAACAATTATATGTCAAAGTGAGTATTGTTTGTACCTTTGACGTTTTAGCTCGATCCTTGAATCTTTATTGTTTCTTCAAGACTTTGAAATGATGTATTTTTGCTTAATACTTGAAATTCTTTTTGCACATCCTTTATGAAATCTTGATGTCCATATTGTCTTCATCAAAACCAATTATGCTTGAGAAGCTTGCAATTACAGAATCTAACTCAGGGAGGAAATTCACTAAAATAGTATTAGATTGAAGCCTAAGTAAACAACCTCTGGTTTACAATCTTCTCACCTAATCACTATCCGTGCTATTTCTATCTAAGACACTCCTGGATATCAGACCCCTATCACTTTGCTTCAATCACACAACAGTGATAAACAACAAAGAGAATCAAATGATAGAAGACACACTTCAAAGATACACAATCCACTCTTGCTTAAAAGCTTATGAGTGATTAACAAATTACAACTCAAAACAGTCCAACTCTAATATCAAGGTGATAATCGACAAACTAAAACCCTAAAAGACTCTCCAATCACATCGCTTTGTTACCATATTAGGTTTAGATTGTTCTTTTAAATAGTCTTCATAAACACAGACTTTGGCCTCTTAATCTAAATAAAACACATATCCAAAACAAAAGCTATAAATCTTCTGCATAATCTTCTCCTTAAATTAAGGAACAAACATCACATGTTTCCTAAAATGTCTAAGCATCCTATTTTATGAAACAAGTGTACAATTGGAATAAAAACAATTGTTCCAAAAATAATCCTTCTTGTACTTCGAAAATATGAGAGATAAAATAGCATAGAATCTCATTAAATAAACCAAATCTTCCGAGAAGTAAAAATGCAACCTGCTATGATGTCTGATCAACATGTCACGACATCTTGCTAAACATCTTGTTATGATACATGTTTTACCAAAATTGATGCCAATCATAAAATCACATAACTAACATCGATTATAGTGGATTAAATTCTTATTGATTAGGAAAAATCACCTTGGCGGGTGGACTGGAGTAGGTTTATTAATAGTGAACCAGGATAAAAGTAATTTGTTCTTTATTTCTATCCTTTACTCTTCCTTATTTGTCTTGGTTTTGAGAAAGCTTTAAATCTTGAAATGCAATTAAAACCCACCCTTTCTTGTGTTTCCCTTTACCTTCAATTTTCATCAGAGCTCCGGTTGTGGTATTGATTATTATCAAACACTTCACCGTGTCCGATAAAGATCCGGAAAGTTTTGAAACACAATGACTGCTAATGTCCCTCCACCAACAGCCGTTGCTAATAAAAGAGATCATTATAGTTATAAACCTCTAGTCTTTGATGGAGAGAAATTTGACTAGTGTAAAGACAGAATTTAAAATTTCTTTCTTGGTCACGATGTAGATCTCTGGGATATGGTAGTTGATGGCTACACTCATCATGTTGATGCTAGTGGTAACCAGATTGAAAGAAGAGTGATGACCAATCAACAGAAGAAAAATTATAAGAAACACCATAAAGCAAGAGCCATGTTGTTGAATACTATTTCACACACTGAGTATGAAAAGATCACCAACAAAGACACTCCTAAGTCCATTTTTGATTCGTTAAAGTTGACTCATGAAGGAAACACTCAAGTTAAAGAAACCAAGGCTCTTGCTTTAATTCAGAAATACGAAGCCTTCAGGATGGAAGATGATGAAACAGTTGAGGATAAGTTCTCAAGGTTTCAAACTCTTGTTGCGGAACTTAAGGTTCTGAACAAAGGATACTCCATGTCAGATCATGTGAAGAAAATTAGCATAAGTCTCCCAAAGAAATGGAGACCTATGGTAACTGCACTAAAGTTAGTGAAGGATCTGAACAACACAACTCTTAAAGAACTTCTTAGTTCTTTAAAGAGTCATGAGATTGAGCTGGAAGAATATGAATCTCAAAAGAGAGGAAAATTCGTAGCTTTGAAATCTATGAGGAAATCTGAGAAGACTACAACTCTTCAAGCTGAAGAGGAAGAAGAAGAAGAATCTAACGAAGATTCAAAAGAACACGAGTTATCTCTTCTCTTCATAAGGGTCAACCAACTCTGGAAGAGAAAGCAGAAGTTCAGAGGTCCCAGAAGGACAAGTGGTTGTTTTGAATCCACCTCTAAACAGAAGAAATTTGGAAGAAGCTAATACATCATATGCTTCAACTGTAAAGAGCCTGGCCACTACATGAATGATTGTCCTAAGCTCAGAAAGAAAAAGCCCAAAAAGAAAGTTTTCAGAGGAAATAAGAAAGGGCTGATGGCTACATAGGATGACTCAGATTCTTCTGAAGATAAGAAAGCCAACGTGGCATTAATGGCCTGTGTACAAGCATCTGATGATAAAGATGCATCAGAATCAGATTCTAAAGAGGTATTTTATGATCTAACTCGCTCTGAACTTGAATCATGCATGTCTGAATTTCTTAAAAAGTATCATAAGCTTCGTAACAAATACAAGGGTTTGAAAAAACTCCATGTATCTGAATCCGAAGCTCAATGTACGCTTAAGAAATATTTCTCAAGTTTAAATGAAGAAACTTTATTTTGAAAAATGAGAATCCTGCCCTAAAAAGCAAGAGCTCAAAGCTTGAAGAAGAAATTTTTTCAAAAGGTTTTATGAACACTGATAGTTTCATAAAAAGTATGAAAAATATTTTCATAAATTTCTTGCTAGAGGCATCGGAAGAAGCATTATGGCTTCGATGATCTATGGCGTCAGCAGAAACAATACGAGGGGAATCAGTTATGACTCACCTGTTGGAAGATGGAAAATGTGTATTTCCGGTCGCCATCTTTCGTATAAGGCGAGAAGAAATTTGCTATCTACGACATGAGGTAATGTTGATGACATGACCAAATCCTACTTGTTCCAAATACGGACGAATCATTTCATCGACTTTGACAAAAGTATGTTTACAAGGATATAATTTTTTCCTTCCTAAAATAAAATTATAACAAGGAATGAGGCTTTTAACTAAAAATCATAACAATAACCATAACTACAAAATTATAACAAATAATGACAAAAAAATAATGAGTTATGGAGAAACTTACATATGCGGCAATGTTGGTTGGTGTTCCTAGATGATCTTCTTCGTAGGTTAAAAAAGACATTTTGTCAATAGTTGGGTAAGAAAATATAGGTAAGAAAATGTTTGATAATTATATAAGAAGAAAATGTAGTATATTAAAATTTGAATTGAGAAAAGTATTTATAGGGGATTATTAGAGGTAAAATTTAAAATAGTTGGGTGAAGAATTTATTTAGGGGGGTTAATTGGTGATAGAATTTGAATGTGCATGCATTGGTTTGTTGTGCAGGTATGCGCCTGGATTGGGCGGAGGCATTAAATATTCCTTGATTTTCGCAGATGCATTGGACGAATGTTCACCTTTTTCCTCTGCCATTTAATGTTGTACGCACCTGGAATGGACAGAGCCATTAAATATTTGTTGACCACCGCAGATGCATTGGGTGGATATGTACCTTTTTTCCTGACATCCGAAAAAGCAATTGGCAGATGTGTGTAGGTGTATTAATGCAGTTAACGAACTATTTGTTTTGTATTAATAATGGATCCATATTTTTATACTACACTATTGGATCCATATTTTTAAACTACTCTATTTCATACTATTGCATCTATATTTTTCCATCAGTGCACACAATTCACAAGTTCAACGAAAAAAATGTCTACACAATATAAAGTAAATGCCCATCACAAAGGAGAGATTTAGTTATCTGATGTTGTTGGCATTATTTTTGTAGATACCGAAATTTATCAATTGAAGTTAAGCAGAAATGCTAACTTCAAATACTTGAGGAGTAAGTTGGAATCAAAGCTGCAAGCCGGTTCGATTTCACAAATTATTTACCGAAATGTAGTTTATTTTGGAAATGACCATGTCAAATTTGTTCCAATGAAGGCCCGAGACGACGATGATGTCAGAATACTGTTTGGGAATCAAACACTGTTTTGATTTCATTGATCTCTATATAAAATTTCAACAGTGTCAACAATCTTAGCCGTCACATATAATCAACGAACGAGAAGAAGAATATCCAACAATAGTTCCCAATGAAAATGTTGAAGAAGACGATGATGAATAAATAGAGCCACAAGCTGATGATTTTTTTACTACTTTATTCAAAATAAATGCAATCAACGGAGATGAGCAACACATTCCAATTGAGAATGTATACTGTCCACTGCCCCATTTTACAACATTGCAACTATCTGAAAACCAACCATTGTTTGCATTACCACCACACAATCCCTATCTTCCGATGTAGGGTGACATAGTTTTGGGCAACCAGTTTAAAACCAAAGCCGATTGTGTTTTTGCCATCTCAAAATATCATATGAAATAATGTATTGATTTCAAGGTGAATATTTCAAACAAAAAGAGATATCAAATATGTTGTAGAAACGCTACATGCAGGTTTCGACTTTTGGCGTCCTATCGAAAAAGAAGCAACCTATGGGAGATAGGCATTATGAACCCCCCACATAGTTGGTCAGGATCATCGACAACTTAGCTCGCAGTTAATGTCTCAACGTTTAATGCCTCTTGTAGATAAAAACTCGTCAACTAAGGTGAGCGTCTTTATCAGTGATATTTGAATCCAAATGCAGAGGCATATATGATCTTAAATAATAAAATATTCAAAAGCTCCGCCAAATGCAGAGGAAAATCTGATCTTAAATAATAAAATCAACCAAAATGCTCTGTCAATTGCAGTGACATTTAAATATTAAAATTAATAATAAAACATCAACATATATTAAAATAAATATATTAGATAATCGTTATAAATTAAAAAATATATATTTCACTGATAATAAAACATCAATATAAAATCAATAAATATAATTATAAACATATTATTAAATTTAAATTATTTACCATTATAGTATTTTTAATATATATTAATGTTTTATTATTATTTTTAATATTTAACTAGTCAAATACCGGTGCTACCGCACGAGTAAACTTATTTGATACGATATAAATTGTATTTAGATATGTGTCAACATTTAAAATTAGATATTTATTTTAAAATAAACAATAATTATATAAACTCAATAGTATTAAATAATCAAATTAATTATTATTTAAAATAATATGTACAGTGGTGATAGTGACACATAAAATAAAAAATTTATTTGATAAAATATATAATCTATTTATATACAGATGTAAATTTGAAATGAGTTATTTAATTATAAAGCGAAAAATAATTTTCATGAAAAAAAGGCCTAGCACCCTGGCCTCTTATAAAAAATAATTATAATCATGCAAAAAATAACTCATAAGATGAAGAAATACGAAAAAAAAGAAATTTTGATATTTTGATATAAGAATTTTGTCTTTTAAATAATGACAAATTATTGATTAAATTAAAATAAGAATAATGATCAGTGGGATAAAAAAAATTATTCGATGCTATATAAAATGTATTTATAATAAAAGTAAATTTTGCAATGATTCACTTAATTGTAAAATGAACAATAATCATAAATTAAATTGTATTAATAA